>NC_087207.1:17576616-17616616 GCF_015104395.2 Macrobrachium nipponense | reverse complement strand
ATAATAACAACAACAACACTAGAGCCTGTGCAAGAAACATCAGCTACCTTGCAGTAATAAGTGGTACGAGCACCAACCTGAGGGAGTGATAGAAAACGATCACGCAAAGATCCTCTGGGACTATGGTATCAGAACGGATAGGGTGATACGTGCAAACAGACCAGACGTGACGTTGATTGACAAAGTCAAGAAGAAAGTATCAACTCATTGATTGTCGCAATACCATGGGACACGAGAGTTGAAGAGAAAGAGAGGGAAAAAATGGATAAGTATCAAGATGAAATAGAAATAAGAAGGATATGGATATGCCAGTGGAAATCGTACCAATAATCATAGGCGGCACTAGGCAGGATCCCAAGATCCCTGAAAAGGAATCTAGAAAAACTAGAGGCTGAAGTAGCTCCAGGACTCATGCAGAAGAGTCTGATCCTAGAAACGGCACACAATATTAAGACAAGTGATGGACTCCTAAGGAGCAGGATGCAAACCCGGAACCCCACACTATAAATACCACCCAGTCGAATTGGAGGACTGTTGATAGAGCAAAAAAAAAAAAAAAAAAAAAAAATGATAATAATAATAATAATAATAATAATAATAACAAAGCCACAGTTATGTGTGCTATATAGTTCATATATTTAAAGATGAATTTTTGCATATTTAATTTTTTTCTCAATTTAAAGACTTATGCTACTATGAGTATTTTTAATAATAATAATAATAATAATAATAATAATAATAATAATAATAATAATAATAATAATAATAATAAAATTCTATTCTGATTACCTGTGAATATATAGAATTAAATGAATGCAGAAAATGATGGGTAAATTGATGACAGCGTACGTTGCCCTTTCCAGCCTGTATCTCGCTTTATGGAACCACACGGTGAAGTTATCAGAAACATTCTCGTCACGACCGCGCTGGAAAGATACTATATGCGGAAGCAAACGCGGAAATGGAGCGCCATTAAAGTGCAACGATGGATGCACTAGGGCACGGCATTCGAGAAATCACATATTAAAAAAGTTTAGCATATTTTAGTTTAACCAGACCACTGAGCTGATGAACAGCTCTCCCAGGGCTGGCCCGAAGGATTAGACATTTTTATGCGGCCAGGAATCAATTGGTTACTTAGCAACGGGACCTGCAGCTTATTATGGGATTCGAACCGCGTTATGTGGAGAAATAATTTTTTATCATCAGAAACAAATTCTCTGATTACACGTTGGCAGAACGGGGAATCGAACTCGGGACTACCGAAACGGTAGGCGAGCTCACGTGTCCCACTCGTCCAACGTGGAACGTAAGTCACACATTGTTGGGGGGTACTTCCATGGGATTCCATTCGCTAACAAAGAGACGAAAGTGATCTTTAGACTATTATATTAGAAAACGTAATGAAACAACCGAGAGCGTGCATGAGCATATCGCACGTACCGGGTGGGGGTGGCGGGGTTGGATTGGAGGGGGGTCGGTTCCGGGGTGTCGAACGACACCCCCTTTCCAAATTTCTGGAAGTCCATATATTCTGTGACTATCCTTTTCATTGAACTGTACTTACAAAGTAATAAATAATTATCGTTTCTTGTTAAGTCAAAGTATACAACAAAAGAACAAATAAAGCAATATGCATGTTATCATTAACATAATAAATGAATCAATCAATAAAACTGAAGAAATATTCCTGAGTTTCAGTGCAAGCTTTCAACATTATAAGTAAAATTCTGTTAACCAAAGTCAGCACTTTAAATAACATCTAATCGGGTAGAAGGGCATAGACCGCATACCCAATTTTTCTTCTTGATATAACTAAAATAACATTTTCAAGTATTTCATCTTGTATATACCTATATATGCAATGCCATTTATAGAAGAAAAGGTTCAGTTTTGGGAAAAACGACCCCTCCCCCCTAAACAACTCTAGATACGGACCTGGTTAAGGGATATTCCAATGTAAAAGGAGGAACACCGATCTAGATGAAATATAAAAGATATGAAGGTGAAATGGATAACACAGGATTTGGTATCCAGATAGACACAACTGGTTGCATCAACAGCGGATGTCCTTTTGCAAAGGTGATATTATTTTTTGTTTGATTCACTATGAGCATCACGAAATTATTATTTCGTTTCAGCTTATTTTCAGTGTTAGTCTTTTTTGGCGTCAACCTTAACAAAAGAAAAACCGTATTTCATTGCAACAGCATATATGATTATTCCTAAAACTTAAGAAAATAGAAATGAAATAGATCGCTCTCTCTCTCTCTCTCTCTCTCTCTCTCTCTCTCTCTCTCTCTCTCTTTAATTTGAATAACTACAGTCTCTCTCTCTTTAATTTGAATAGTTACAACCTCTCTCTCTCTCTCTCTCTCTCTCTCTCTTTGAACAGCTAAAATCTCTCTCTCTTTAATTTGAATAGATAGAATCTTCTCTCTCTCTCTCTCTCTCTCTCTCTCTCTCTCTCTCTCTCTTCCGGAGGCTTTGGTGAAGCTAATTACATAAGTTATCCCATTTAATGAAACTAAGCTCATACAAGAACCACGATATCATGAAGCGAAGGATCAATAACCGATATCTGAAACCTTTGATCTGCTTTTAGCATAATCCTTTTGATTTTCGTAGTAGAAAAAAAAGCACCCACCCGTTATCTTATTACCATCGAACACAAATAATGGTCGATTATTAATGACGCTACTCTCAGTTAAGGCTTATGGAGAGAGAGAGAGAGAGAGAGAGAGAGAGAGAGAGAGAGAGAGATCACTCTCGAGGTGGTTCGGAAGTCACGTAAAGCCGTTGGTCCCGTTGCTGAATAACGACTGGTTCCAAGCAACGTAAAAACACCAAACAAACAAACAAACAAACAGGGGAGAGAGAGAGAGAGAGAGAGAGAGAGAGAGAGAGAGAGAGAGAGAGAGAGAGAAGACAAAATATTCTGGGTTATATATAAAGGAAAACTCATAAGAATGTCGTATTGAACAATAAGGATGCGTCCACACAACATTAAAAGATTGTTTTAGAATTACTCAATGTCGAGAACAGGGTATTTTTGTATAAGGTCCACAAATCCCATATCAGAAGTAGGATGTGAGAGTATAAAAATGCTAATAAATAGCTTTTCGAACGACCCTATCTTTTGTTTTCATCTTCAGTTGGACTGAAGATGAACCCAGGATAGAGTTCGAAAGCTTATTTATTTATTTTTATAGGCTCACATTCTACCATTGGTAAATTATTGTGGACCTTATACAAAATTGAAAGATGTCATAAACACGGTCGGCTCCTCATCGCAAACATATAAGATTGAAAGAGGTCAACGACCCTATGTGGAGATCGACTGTTTGGCCACAGTTAGATAATTGTAGTTAGTCGTTAACTATAGTAGATTCACATCACCCGTGCATCTGATGTCTAGGGCAGTCCCTTACGACGCTCCTGATCGGCTGTTGATAAGCCAATCACGGGGCTGGAAACTCTTAGTCTCTCTCGACAGTTCACATAGGCAGGATGTATGTTCCACCTCTCCCGAGGGATACGGCTTATCAACAGCCAATCAGGAGCGTCGTAAGTGACTGGCCTAGACATCAGATGCACGGTTGGTGTGAATATACTATACTATAGTCTTCATATACTATAGAGGCCGATGTGCGGACGCACGATATCACGTTGGTAGGAAACACTACAAGAAATAAAATAATAATTTCTCGCAACATTTTCTTCAATGTTTGTCGCCAAAGGCTTCCATTTTTGCATGCACGATTAATTATAAGACTTTTTAGGGCATTTTAATAAAAGCTTGTTTAAATTTTCATTTTTTTTATTTCTATGGTAAATAGTTAATGAATATAAACAACGGTTAAGATTTGTTTGTTGACGAAACAAGAAATTAGACAATAATTCAATAATGAAACCTGAGTTATGGCGGGTCTCGGACTGAGCAAAAGCATAAAAACTCATCGCACATAATGTAAATATACTGTATGTATACACACACACACACACACACACGACACACGTACAAACGCCAACTTACATAGATCCCGCAATATATATATATATATATATATATATATATATATATATATATATATATATATATATATATATATTATATATATATATATATATGACAAAAAATTCCCCTTCGGTTAAAAATATGAAAATATATTAGTTCTGAGGTAGAGCGAATTAGATATTAATAGGCACATTTGTAGCTCGATGTTTGTATATGTATCACGCTAATGTGATATGACTCATATATTATATATGTGTGTGTGTGTGTGTGGCGTTTGTATGCGTGCAAGCGTGCTAATGCATAAGAGCTCTATCCCTTTCACTAATTATATTCTGTTGTAGCAACAAGCTGTATCTTTATTCTGGCTACCTGTAACCCTCACATTGAATTCGTCAAGAATTCTTTTTATTTCCTGTACCGTTTCCAAGAATCTCGTCGTCCGTCCTTTTTTTTTTTTTTTTTTTTTTTAACTCGTCCAAACTTTTCTCTTCCAATTATTGTTACTCGGATCTCGGGGCGCAGCGAGGGTAGGGAGGGGATTACAAAAGACGAGGGGAGAGAGGACGGGGAAGTGCAATTGAGGCAGGTATATATATATATATATATATATATATATATATATATATATATATATATATAGTATATATATATATATATATATATATATATATATATATATATATATATATATATATATATATATATATATATATATATCCGATTCGGAAATCTAAAAAAGGGAAAGAACCTAGTATTGCCCGAAACCTACAAACATCAAGCATTAGTCTACAACTCTCGACTTAGCGATAATTATATGTTATTTCAAAAGAGACAAGCTGAGTATTGTCAGAAATATAGGCAAAGGAATTTTTCTATTAAAATATCGTAAATAAGACGATCATTCCACTATATCACATGGCTATAGGGTTTGCAAGATAAAGATGTTTAATTGAAATATATAGGAAATCATTTAAGAATATACAGTATATCATTTAGAGTTATACAGGAAATTATTTAGATATAATCAGAGATCTTGTGACAGAGAAATCCTTTAGGCTGTTCACAGACGCACAGACATAGGTGATAACGAAAGCTGCCTCTGGTATGGTTTTATAATTAAACAAACGTAAATAAGTGTTACGTAATGCAGCGGTAGTGGAGATAGGTATGTTGACTGTTTTCGTGTAATATATTGTCCATTCCTGGATTCATGAAAAAAAAGACCATAGTTATTCTTTGGAAATCTGTTTAGCTTCATTTTCCAGACTGTGAAGTCCTCTCATACGCGGAAAAATCAAGTGAGCTCTGTTTGAATTTTCTCGAAACATGCATATTCAACAGTCGGTTTGTCCTACAGATTGCAAAATAAAAACTACTACTACAAGGCACAGATTACCATCATAAAATGCAAGAATTACTTTATTCATGGCAATTCGCAAACATTTCCACATGTTCATGACTTTTCTGTCTTGACATGTATTATCATATTTCGTTACGCGTAGCTGAAAAAATTATGTATATCACGTTTACCCTTATGATGAAGATCAAGATAGATAAGATAAGGCAATTTAGTGCAAAGCCAATTTTTTCTCTAAATGTGGCAATGTATAATCGTGGGGAAAACTTCACGAGTGCCTGCAAGTCGAGTTGAACTTCTTTTAACGAGAGCTGCAGAATAAATGAATGAATAAAAAAATAAATAAATAAATAAAAAATAAAAAATAAATAAATAATAAATAATAAATAATAATGAATAAATAAATAAATAATAAATAAATAAATAAATAAATAGATAAATAAATAAGTAAATAAATAAATAAATAAATAAATGATAAATTAATAAGTTAAATAGAAAATAGAAAAATTTCAAGAACTAATTTCCTGAGATGCTTTCGCATTTTGAAATTGTAAGTATGGAACAGTGAAAAAACAAAATAATCATCCGAGACACGTTTGTATGTTGTTTTTTTTTATTTTTTTTTTATTTTCCGTCTAGCTGGACGATCAAAATTGTTTAAAGTTTAAAGATATGGTTTCACATAATTGTTCGGGTGTCATCTCAGTCGGCCATCAGAGATCACTTCTCTCAATGTGAAGACCACCCAGTGTCTAGAGTCAGACTCTAGAGGGATATAATTCTGAATCACCACTGGTCTCTTCGAGGGACACCTTGGGCGTTTGAATTATCGGATCTTACCTAGATAGTGACCACCAAGTGTTTTCGGGGGTCGTTATCTAGGACTAATATTACTTGGGGGTCATTATCTTTAGGATATTTTCAGTCTTTTGGTTATGTTTTTACGGTAATCCCCTACAGGCTTTATTAAACACGCCGCGAGGGTGGATACATACCTGTTTGAAATCCTTGGGGGTCACCATCTAGGAGAGATCCGAATGATTTCATTCTTGTAAGTTGAGATCGCTCGTGCTATGATATTTTTGCATTTTGATGTAATTCACTTATTGTTAAAACTGATACATGATCAAAGCCAAAAAAATAAATAAATAAATAAATAAATAAAGTAAGAGTATTAATTATTAACATTCCTTTTGTTTTTTACCTTACTCATGAAGAATTTGAACGGGAAAGTTTTTTACTTCAGTATAGATTTTTTTTAACGTTAAGTTATTTTTAGACTCTGAAGTCTGGCAAAAGCATTCCGAAAGATAAGGAACGAATCGCTACTCCAAGTTTTTTCTCATATTAAAACGCCGATTTCCACGGAACAAACGATGGCTATTATTATGAGTTTTCTTATGCACTCCGCTTCTTAACTTTTGCTAGAGACAGCTAAGGTTTGCTGCACGTTTTCGGTAACACTTAGTTTTTAAAATACTACAGACGTTACTCCCAAGCTAAAATTTCTTTTAATTTTCATCTGGATTTCGAACCGGGGTGACTGTTTAAGTGTTGGTAGATCTAAGAAATAACTCCGCGTTGGGTATTTCTTTCGATATTACAGTTTCCTATAGTATTTGGATTTCTTATTAAGAATTTGCCGTTATTTTTTAGGGGTCGACTGTTTAACCCCCAGGGGCTAGTACTAAAACACGGCGAAATACATTTAGCGACCCAATCCCTAGTGGCCGTCGTATTCGCGGGAACGTTCCTTGCAGTCCGTGCGGAGTTATTGCCTTGAATTACCTAAGCTTTCGTAGGAACATGATAAAATCTAACGAGAATTTAATCAATTGCGATCGAAGCTTCGCCCCGTGATTCCTTCCCCCACTCCCCACCATCCCTTGCTTTTGGGAATTCCCTTCAGATCCTCCTTCTGCAGAAGTTTTCTCCTAAGGGCGCAAGAGACTCATAAGCAAGGCTCAAGGCAGCTACTGCTCCTCAAACTTTGGCTCGTTTAATCTGTCAACTCGAGGAATCTTGCTTCCTCTCGAGTCAGCCATAACTCGTTCTGGGTTGGAGTTTCTGTTATTGCAATGACGCAGTCATTTTTTATTTATTTATTTTTTTTTACTTTGATCAATTATTTTCCATTGATATTTCATTTTACCTGAATTATCTTCGCTCTAATGCTTTTCAAGATTCGTTGATTTGAAAGTGTGGTTTTTAGAAACTCATGGTACGTTAATAAAAGGATATGGCAAGAATTAAATCAAACCAGAGCCTTTATCCCTTGGAAATATATATATTTTTTTAAATTTTTACCATCGACTTGCCAAAGAAAAGGGAATTACACCTTTAGTTATATGCTTGTTCTTTTTCAAACGCGCAAAAAATATGGCGTATTGGAAAAGCATTTCAGGGTTCTGAAGACTTTGTCTCATAAGGAAATGCTATATTTCCTTTTTATTTCAATCAACCGTGTATTTGATGTTTATGCCAGTCCCTTACGACGCTCCTGATTAGCTGCTGATAAGCCAATCAGAGGGCTGGAAGCACTCAGTCTCTTAATAGCGTTCACATAGGCAGGAAGTGTGTTCCACCTGCCCTGAGGGATACGTCTTTCAAAAGCATCCCTCAGGCGAGGTGGAACATACATCCTGCCTATGTGAACTCTCTTGAGAGACTGAGAGTTTCCAGCCCTGTGATAGGCTTATCAACAGCCAATCAGGAGCGTCGTAAGGGACTGGCATAAACATCAAATGCACGGTTGATTGAATCTACCTACTATAGTATAGTGGTCTGCCACTCGGATGTCGCAGGTTCGAGCCTTCCCCAGGGCGATGTAAAATCACTGGCTATGTATCATGTCAGTTACTGCTGCAGTATGGGATCTGCGGTGGGAGGTTGACACCAACATTCTTTGGAAGCTTGAATTTCAAGTTAATGGCCCCTTTGGTGTGTTTGTTCCATGAGAAGAGGTTTCATCTACTAAAATAATAATAATAATAATGGTACTAAAGATGCGGTTAGTTCTAACAGCCTCGCCTTTTCTTTGGTGGTGTTGATGTTTTGTTCCAGCTGTGACCGGGTTACGGACTGATCTTCGCAGTTATGCAGTGTGGTCGTTGGAATTTCAGAAGTCCAAGGTAGCTGGCAGTGCATCGTTACTGAGTTGGGCTCACTGCAGTTTCGTTTCATGGTTTTTCTTCATATCGTTAATCTTTGCTTCTCTATTTCTTTTAGCATTCTGGTTTGCTTGCTCTATTGGAGCCCTTTGTCATGCAGCATATTACGTTACTAACTAGTCTAATAATAATAATAATAATAATAATAGTAAAGGGAAAGTAAATCTACAATAGTATGTGTTTGATTTTGGTCATCGAAAACTTTCAGCTCTATATATTTTAAATAATAAAATCAAACAGACATATTATTGTGGATTTACTTTTCCATTTTATTGACTCATATAATTATGGGTTTTCTTTGAATAATATTAATATAATAATAATATATTGCGATAGTCATCTTCCAGTTTGCCATAAATGCTAGAATTACGTGACCACTCTGAAGGATGAACGAGGAGCCAATATAATTTATAGAACAGTGTCTCTTTATTTCCCTCTATCCTTTTTAATGTATTTACAGATAAATAAAGTAAAAAACTCTCTCCTGAAAAAATGTACCAGTGTGTCCACGAGTGTGTGAGGGGAATACAGATTTTCGGTTCACATAAGTTTTTGACGCTTGTCATACAAAGCCCGGCTGTAACTTGTATTCCCCATGTCCTCCTGGACTTTCTATGGTGTTACTGTACGTTTGAGAGAGAGAGAGAGAGAGAGAGAGAGAGAGAGAGACTGTCCCGTATTCCAAACAGCAGTTATTTCTTCTTCTTTTTTTTTTTAAAAAGACTACATATAAGCTTCGTCATATTGATCGTATTTGCTACTTTTGTGATCGAAGAGAGAGAGAGAGAGAGAGAGAGAGAGAGAGAGAAAGAGAGAGAGAGAGAGGCATAAGCTATGAAACTGTCCCGTATGCCTAACAGCCGATATTTGTTTTTGTTTTTTTTTCGTTCATAAAGACTATAAGCTTCGTCCTCTTGATCGTATATTCTACTATTGTGCACGAAGAGAGAGAGAGAGAGAGAGAGAGAGAGAGAGAGAGAGAGAGAGAGAGAGAGATACTACCAGGTTTCACTGCGGCTGGAGATATACCAACATAAAATCATTTAATAAATTAATTCCACACGCGACCTTCACTTCTTGAAATCTATAAACGTATTACATTTTGTATGTCATCCAGTATAGCACAAATTATCTCTCTCTCTCTCTCTCTCTCTCTCTCTCTCTCTCTCTCTCTCTCTCTGACTGCCCTGTTACTTTCAGCATTTTCATTAACCTCAGCCCAACCTCTCCCAGCGACCAATATTTTATCTGTCTGCAATCAACGGTTGATGAGAGCGGGAAGCCTTTTCCCACTGCACCACCAACTTCATGATTAAGGTTAGCTTCAAAAGAGCTTCACTGTAATCAGAGCCGTGTGTTTTATCAATGCTATAGTTACCGACAGCGAAATTCCATCGGTGGATACATTTTGGTTCCAATTAAGGTGCTCGATTGATTTACCCCAGGTAGCGTTCACGGGTAGTTTATTTTCATTCACGTTAATTAAAGCGTGGGCAGTAAATAATTTGTTATCAATATTAAGAGAACAGCTATTCATACTGAGTGTTCTCTGTCAGCCTAATTTTTCTATCACCCCTGAGGAGAGAGAGCGAGGGAACAATCCGATGTTTATCGGTCTCTTGGGAAGACTGCTCTCTCTCTCTCTCTCTCTCTCTCTCTCTCTCTGATGAGGGGAACTCTATAAAAAGAGAATAAATCTAGAAAATTAAGATAGTGAGAAAAAAGGAAAAGCGAGATAAAATGGGAAACGAATACTTATCAACTGACGAGGACTTTTCAGCTAAAATATTATGACTAATCGCTTCATTACAGACAGAAACAAAATCAGGCGAACGACTACCGCGAGATTATCGTTATATAATAATTAATTTGTAAAATACGTATTGAAAAGAATGTGATGCGATCTATCTAGTCGATGAAAGTAAAAATCGGAAGCGATTTTTTATTCATCATGGTAGAAATGATCAGAATTCGTTGGCATCCTAATCGAAGGTTGAGAAAGGTCCTCAAAGTCTTTGGTAGACCAACAGTAACTGAAGCGACTAGTTTTACATTTCAGGAAATCATCCATTCAAATTTTTTGGGGTTTCCATTAGAAGAAAAATAGGAACAAGACCACAGCTGATGGTCGAAAGCTGTAAGTTGCTGCACAAGAAATATATATTTTATAAAACTACAGAGGGATTTTACATCATTGTGGATTGTATCCCCATTTACTTAGAGGTACGACATAGTACCTAGTTAAGAAGTAAATACAATGACGTAAAACTGTCAATTACATTGTAAAGACAACTTCGACGAGAAATGTCACATGAAAAAAAAAGAGGAGTAGCGAGAAATAAATCGTCCATTAGCAAAAACGTCACACGGGAGCCATCTAATTGGACAGCAAGGTAAATCTCGTTCTGATTGTTTATTACACATTCATTTTATGAATCATTACTAACCTTAGCGTATTAATAAAATAACTATTGCAAAACAGGTTAATAACGAGTTATTATAAAAAAAAATTAATATCACTGCATTGTTCAGTAAAATTGTTGGTGAGAAATTTCCTCTTTCTGATGTAAATGAAACTCAAGGGTGAAAATTCTCATGATAGTTAACAAGTCTTCTTTTAAAACAATATACATATATATATATATATATATATATATATATATATATATATATATATATATATCTATATTCCGGATTAGGCTACAAAAAACAAAAAAAAAAAAAAAAAAAAAAAAAATGTCCAAATTTTTTTAATTTATCTTATCCGCTCACCTCAGAATTAATGTCAACTTAAAAAAAACAGAAGATAAAAAAGAAAAAAATTCTCTTTGGCGGTTAACATATATGAAATTATATTAATTCTGAGGTAGAGCGAATGAGACATTAAATGACATTTGTAGCTTAATGTGTATATTATGCTATAGTAAATGTGATCATATGTATATATATATATATATATATATATATATAATATGTAGATATATACTATATATATAATATAATATATATATATATATATATATATATAATATATATATATATATTATAGTAGTATCTACTATATATATATATATATATATATATATATATATATATATATATATATATATATAGTGATTTTCGCCTCTATGCGCCGACCTCCATCAAAGACATTCAACCTTTGTCCAACAGAACATCCTTTCATTAAGTACTAGGTAAGCGCAATAATATCTCATTCCTTATCCCGATAATGGTGCCATCGCTCACAGCTCACCAAGGCCATAGCCAAGGTTTAGGCGAGACCAAGAGGGATCTTCCAGAGGGAAGGAATATAACTCCTCAGGAGATTTGGAGGGACGAAAGATCGATGTCTCGGACTAAGGTGAATCTTAAAGAGGGACGGATTGCACTGTGTCTCAGATGATGTGTAACCACAGGTGCTACTTCAAGCTAACTTGCCATAACCCAGTGTCTCAGATGACCTCTAACCATAGTTTTTACGTTGCATAGAACCAGTGGTTATTCAGCAACGGACCAACGGCTTTACTTGACTTCCGAACCACGTCGAGAGTGAACTTCTATCGCCAGAAATGCACATCTCTGACTCCTCAATGGAATGCCCGAAAATCGAACTCACGGCCTCGGAAGTGGCAGGCAAAGACCATACCAGCCACGCTACTGAGGCGCTCCTCTAACCATGAGTGCTACTTCAAGGAAACTTTCTATAACCGGCTGTCTCGCCCTGTTATAAATTAACACAAGATATCTTACAGTTAATCACTCAATAATTTCCCTCCTCTCTCTCTCTATCTCTCTCTCCTCTCTCTCTCTCTCGTCGTCCTCTCTTTCTTCTCAAAATTTCTCTCTCTCTCTCTCTCCAATTCAAGGAAACTAAAGTTTTTACTTTTGTTTTCACTGGTATAGTTTCAGAGTGCTAACGTATCCTATTTAACTTGAAGTTTTAATAGTAACAATGATATTTAATGACAATAACAATGGCAGCTGAACTGAAGATGATAACTTAAAATTCTTCGTATCCCTCAGCCTGTAATCAAAATAGTGCAATTTTATGAATATAGCATGTCCCTATGCACGCATTAGACCAGCGACATACAAATGAGTCTAAGCAACTAATGAGAAAACAATGGAAAACGTTAAAAAAATACCCCCCGGCAAAAAAAAAAAAAAAAAAAAAAAAAAAAAAAAAAAAACGCCCAAACATAAGCGGCATCAGACGAAAGAGAAATCTCGTTTCCACTGACAGACCCGTCAACGAAAATTTGATCCTCATGCCCTAGAGGCATTACGTATGACAGCATTATGACCTTACGAGGACTGAGGTCACGGATGACTGCGTGAGCAAACGTTCACGAAGGCCTCCAAGTAATGGCTGAAACTTAATTTTGATGCATGTGTGTGTGTGTGTGTGTGTGTGTGTGTGTGTGTGTGACAGAGCATTCTGCAGCACATAGTTAAGGAAGAAGGTTTTTCAGAAAACAAAGAATCGGATAAAATAAAAAATGGAGAATGGGAGAAATGAAGACGGGATGAGAGAAGAGAATACTTGCTGCTTCAATTGAGTAGAGGCTTATAACCAATTCATATTTGATTTTCAAACCTCTGAAAAAAGATAGCACACACGTGACCTCATTTTTTTGCAAAATATTGAAAGAAGCTTAAGTAATGGATCTTTTGACCAAAAAACTCCTCAGAGGTCTAATCTGATTATCGTATTACGTTGTCTCCGCGGATTATGAGGTTCTTAAGCTATAAAAGTTATTAATCATATTAGAAAGATGCCTTCATCCTTTTTATTTTTTTTTGTGAGGTAATCGTCCGTTCACTTTATATTTTACGTTAAATATTAAAATAACCTAATTTAACTCTAATCAACGCGTGAAAACTAAATATATCATCATAGTCTCAGACAGATGAAATTTTGGTAGAACTGCTGGAAAAAAACGAACAAAGGCTCAATGGCACTTCCTCCCATTATAGTCGAATGGAAACAAAAATAAATTATCATAATTGTAGGAAATTACTCTCTAATGAATTCCTTGAGGGACCTTTTCTCCTTAGCAAATATATATCCAGAAAAGACGATTACACTGAAACTAAGATATTCATCCCTTGGGCTCTCACCTCAATTATCCTCATTTCTTTCGTTCCTTTTCCTCTAGGGTCTGATTCTGTGTTGTCTATAATAGGCCTATTAGGTCTGTTTCATAGGACTTTCTTGCCTGAGTGCCTGAGAATGAGATCCCATTACACAGTCATTTTTATACAAAATTGACTCTCCCATATTCATATGTTTGTTATTTTTAACGGCGCTTATTCAGTTCCTTTATTTATAGTACCTTGAATAACCACATGTATTCATCTGTGGTATGATTCAATTAAAAGGGGCCGTTCGTAAATCCGAGACATTTTCTCAAATCTTTGATGATTTCAGTTTGTCCAATTTTTCATTCCTTACAAAATATTGTTTCCGGTGATAAGGTCAAACTTTGACGCATCTGAAATCTTTTCATCCGTTGCTGTTGAGAATATCACAGCGACTTATAGTTCGTATAAAACACCCCTTTTATTTTTTTGTCTTCGTTCCTCCGTTTTCCTGCCATTCATGCCTGCTGTCATAATTGTTATTTATTGTTTTCCTTCCTCTCCAATTTGTTTTTGCTTCTCTTATTTCTATAGCCTTCAATATTTAAAAAAGAAAGAGCAAACATAGAATGTTAACCCGCTAATAGCGTCTTTCTCCTAGGGAGGTGCATTTCCACATTCCACAAATGACTAATCTGCTAAACTCACACTCGACAAGAACCATTGCTATTATTGCAGACGTGGAGAGTCCTCTTGAACTTTATTTCATTCCCGGAGGTGCGTTTGCAACCTCTCCATCTTGAGCGAAGAAGTTTCTCGGGACGGAGAGCTGTAACTCCAATCCCGGAGGTGCTTCATCTGGACGGTATTTTATTCCTTGCTGGAACTCAAGATTCCACTAGCGATTTACTGCCAATGTGTTGCGTTTGTGCTATTAAAACTACTTCCTCTGTAAATCTTTTGGATTTGGGTCAGCATAAGCTCTAATAATAGTTTTATTATTTTTAATCAAAATCTCCTAAACAAACATTCAAACCACTTTCATACATATGAATAATAAAAATATGAACGAAAAAAAATTCTGAAAGAAAATCTTAATTATTTAGCACTCAAGATATCGAAATTTAGATATAGATTCTTTTAAAAGTACCTAAAATCCTAATCCTTTATGATTTAGCTATACTGAATCGAATGAATGATAAATATATAATATTTATTTCAAGAGATGAAGATGGCTCTATCTTGCCCATATATGGCATGTTTGGCGCTCGACCTCGTTTAAATTTCATCTGGAAGGTTGAAGAATGAACTTCCCTGAACTCGTATAAAATATTTTTTGAATATTGCAACCCTCGTTCAATATTTTGCGTACAAATAAACTTAGCCTTTAAACTTTGCAAAACTTCTTTAGAATTTTAAGCTATTCAGTCAGGGACTATTTTTAAGAATGCTTTACTTAGGCTTGTTAATTTCAACATTCTTTACACGCATGAATTGCTATTAATCTTTGGGAACTAGAGCAATTATTCTTTTACAAGACATTATTTTAATTTTTGCCATTATTCCTTTCGTCCTCATGTTTCTTATATTACATGGAAGACGTTAACAGTGATCGTTTTATCATGCTTTAATATATATATATATATATATATATATATATATATATATATATATATATATATATATATATATATATATATACATATATATGTGTGTATATATATGTATATGTACATATATATATATATATACTATATATATATATATAATATATATATATATATATGTATATATATATATATATATATATATATATGTATATATATATATATATATATATATATATATATATAAATTGTGTTTTATGGCAGAGAGAGAGAGAGAGAGAGTGAGAGAGAGAGAGAGAGAGAGAGAGAGAGAGAGAGAGAGTACATCTTAAAATAAATCACCTGAATATTTCAAGCCTACTGTCATGATATATGTATATTATCATATAATTTAGGTGTGTAGGCGTGTGTATCTGTGCATGTTCGAGTGTGCATACATGTGCTCACTTGTATTGAGTAAGGTAATTCACACGCAGCAAATTCCAATTTCGGAAATACAATTAAACGGCGAGTGCTCGAGAACGTAGAACGGCGAACAATAAGAGATGACGGGAAACAAGAAGGCCGAGAACCAGCCCAAAAATATGCAGAGGGAATAACCGAAAGTCTGGGGGACCCGAATCCTCCTCTCTGGCGAAACTGCTTCAACGACGTCCTGGGTTCTGAAGGGATCTGCAGAAGGAGACATTGACCCTAATTGGCCCCCGGCGATTGTGGCCCTTTGTCCTTTGCTCCGCTGATGGACATCCGAGGGGGCATTGCCGGCATGGCCTTTGTTTACCCAAATAGGTGTCTTGGCAGTTGGGGGGATTTTTTTTTTCTCCGTTGTTTCTCATTCGTGCCCTGCCCAAATTTGGGGGCACTTTGTTATGAAGCGGCTGTTTTTTTTATGTCTATATTTCTTCATTATTTAACTATATTCCTGTCTACTTCGCTGTTCTCCGTAATGGAACGGCTACTGTTTTTTTCTTTGTTTATAATTCTTCATTGTTTAACTAATATATATATTTATGTCATTATCTTAATTATGTCTATATTTCTTCATCATTTGACTATGTTCATGTCTACTTCGCTGTTGTTTTTTTAAAGTTTTCTGCAAAAGAAAAATATTGAGATGGCTTAGTCTGTCCGTCCGCACTTTTTCTGTCCGCCCTCAAATCTCAAAAACTACTGAGGTTAGGGGGCTGTAAATTGCCATGTTGATCATCTACCCTCCAATCATCAAACATGCTAAATTGCAGCCATCTAGCCTCGGTAGCTTTTATTTGATGTAAGGTTAAATTTAGCCATAATCGCGCGTCCGGCAACGCTATAGGACAGGCCACCACCGGGGCGTGACTGAAAGCTTCATGTGCCACGGCTCACACAGCATTATACACTATACAGAAACCTCGATTACGCCGGAGTGTTTTTACTTGGGAAATTTAATGATGAGTCGAGCTTTTGCCGGCACGGCGTATGGAGACGGGATTGTCGCAGTGAATAAAAGGGCTCGTATGGACCTCTGGGATCGCACCTCTGCTTTCACAGAGACCCTCTTAACTGTCGCTTCATTTTCCTCCATTTTCAGTTCTGTGGAAGATTTTCTGACAAATAGAATAGTGGACGAATGAATGTGAAATGTGATCATTCTTGGGTAACTCATATCCAACACGCTAAAATCACATTTATTTTAACAGAGTTAAATGAAGACAGAAAAGTATTTAAATGTTAGGTGACATAAACCTAGTTTGTTCCTTATGTTAAAGACATAAAGATATTAGAGGAGAAGAGCCAGGTTGTATACGGAGAGAGAGAGAGAGAGAGAGAGAGAGAGAGAGAGAGAGAGAGAGAGTTCCTAGATAAGTATCAGAGGCATATTATCATCAGAGAAAAGCTAATCCTCGACGTCGAAATCAGCATGGCAGTTTTGTAGGTTGTTCATGCTCAGATTGAATTTGGAATTTGGATATATTAATATAAATAAATACTTGGAGGATGAACAATCAGGTTGTCCATCGTGCATATTATTAAATGATCACGAGGAAAGAATTCGTTAATAATAAGGCAGCTGTTGGTGATGGGGGGAGCAACGTGTGTCGACAAAGCTAGCGAAGTAAAAGTAATAAGCAAGGAGAATTGTTAGTAGGAGGTACAATACGTTTTATATTTAATATTATTGAGGTCCCAAGCAAACAAGATATTTAAACCCGATCGGTTGAGCGATCGCCTCTCTTGAGAATTTATCTGTAAGGACACGGGAGAAGTTATGCAAGGGCACTTCTTTATCAGTTTTTTTATTTTTTGAAGACTGCCAACAAATATTTTGTCTTAAACTATGCTTCTATACTTCATTATGATCTTTAATACTTGTAGGAATTGTCAAATCAATTTAGTTTCTCTTTCTTTCTCTCTCTCTCTCTCTTTCAGAGCTTGAAATATCTGTAGAGAGGTTAAAAAATTAGTAGGTAGCGTCTGACGAAATTGTAAAGTACAAATATTTTCCTTGGTTATTTACTTATATCTATTGCTTCAATTTACTTAATTTATTTGCTTATCCTTGTTGATGAGCTCGTAATAACCTAATCTGCGTGAAAAAGTAGTTGAATGAAAAAAAAAAAAAGAAAAAAAAAAAAAAATTAAATGACCTTTCTTTGTGTGCGAAGCCAAACCCGTGTTGTTGAGACAACCATTAATATAAGTTTCATTTGGTCTTCCTTCGAAGAAATTAACGTATATATAACACTGCTGCTATAGTACATTCACATCAACCGTGCCCGTGATGTCTAGGCCAGTTCCTTACGATGCTCCTGATTGGCTGTTTATAAGCCAATCACAGGGCTGGAAACTCTCAGTCTCTCTCGAGAGTTCAGATAGGCCGGATGTATCTTCCACCTCTCCTGAGGGATACGTCTTTCCCTCAGGAGAGGTGGAAGATACATCCTGCCCACGTGAACTCACGAGAGAGACTGAGAGTTTCCAGCCCTGTGATTGGCTTATAAACAGCCAATCAGGAGCGTCGTAAGGGACTCGCCTAGACATCAGGTGCACGGTTGATGTGAATCTACTATAGTGAAAATAATTTCTACTTCGTATTCCGATACCGGGTCTATTGAAATACAATTCGCGTCCGCCGAAAAGTCAGGAAATGCTTCGGAAGTACCTTTCGAGGAGAGAAATTCCTTTCCGATATCCGAGAACTCACTCCGGCCTCCGGTATGGCGTGAATTTTAAGGAGGCCGAGTGGGAATGGATTTCGGAGACCAGAGATTAGCCTATTTGCTTCATCGACGCCACTCAGCTTCTGGAGACTTTCAAAGGCTCGTGAGCTTTCCATAAAAAACATCAGCTAGACCAGTTTTTCTTAGACTTTCTTGTGCAGCGGACCCCTTTTATGAAATTACTCTATGTAGCGAACCCCATATTATGATAATTTCCCTCTTGGGTTTAAAAGTGTTTTCAGGGTATGATATATAGTACTAAAATTGCTACTGAATCATTATCAATGGCTTATCTTCAACATAAATGTTTACCTTTTACTTAAAATAACTTTCACAACATTATTAATTTTGCACACAAAGTTTAGTGACCTTAACTGGTACGCTTCCTCCTCACATTATCCTGAGGACCCCTTGGAACATTCCACTATAGTAGATTATTATTATTATTATTATTATATTATTATTATTATTATTATTATTTTGCCTGGAATCTTTTGAATTATGTTGGTGGGTGTAGCAGTATGCTGTTACACCCACCAACATAATTCGAAAGATTCCAGGCAAAAAAAAAACACCATTTTGATGTCTATCAATAAACTTGTTTAACTTGAATTTAAATTTTAATTCCTAGCAGCATCAAAGGTCTGTAACCCTCAAAGAGAGGAAACTCCATCTCTGCAAAAGATTTGCAACTTCTGCTCTTCGATGATTCCTTTCAAATTGTTTTGATAAGAAAAAGTTCCTCCTTCCTGCCACGTTAATTTATAGGTAAGTTCAGCATTTCTTAAAGTGTGGTCCGGAGTTGTTTAAGAAAATTGCCTTTTAAGGAGGAAATTGCGTTCCTGCAAAATTGCCGGGAGAATAATCAACAAAATACAATGCGTAGAAATATGATTGATGAACGTAAGGTTTTCATGAGGGAATTTTACACAAGAATGATCCGCCCACATCATCAGAATGAAGACGTATCGCTACAAACGAGGCTTTCAATGAAAATAATGTAATTATTGAAATGTAATTGTATTTCTATAATAAAAGATTAAAAAAAGTGTAAACAAACGCGATTCTTTCATTTGCTATGGCGTCTGGACAAGCTCATCAGATGAGAGGAGGAACTTTTATTTCTCAGGAAATCGTTGCTCTTCCATCCGTCCCATGATGTCAAGATTTCGTTAACTTAAGAAACTGGATGTGCTTATGTGTTTTGACTCTGCACGGGTGAAATTTCCGAACGAAAGCCGGACTATGCTCCCCGGATCCTATGTTACCTGGGACCTATGTTACCTGGGGTCTATGTTCCCCAGGTCCTATGTTACCTGGGGCCTATGTTCCCCCAATCCTATGTTACCTGGGGCCTATGTTACCCCGGTCCTATGTTCACCAGGTTCTATGTTATCTGGGGCCTATGTTCCCCAGGTCCTATGTTCCCCGGGTCCTATTTTATCTGGGGCCTATGTTCCGAATCCATGTTACTGGGGCCTATGTTCCCAGGTCTATGTTCCCCAGTTCTATGTTATCTGGGCCTATTCCCCCAATCCTATGTACCCCTGGGGATATGTTCCCCCCACCTATGTTCCCCCGGGTCCTATGTTACCCCGGTCTGTTCCCCGGGTCCTATGTTCCCCAGGCCTAGGAACCCCAGGTCCTATGTTCCCCAGGTTCCATGTTATCTGGGGCCTATGTTCCCATATGTTCCTGGGGAATATGTTCCCCAGGTCCTATGTTATCTGGGGTCTATGTTCCCCAAATCCTATGTTACCTGGGGACTATGTTCCCCCAGTCCTATGTTCCCCCGGTCCTATGTTCCCCAGGTCCTATGTTCCCCGGGTCCTATGTTCCCCAGGTCCTAGGTTCCCCAGGTCCTATGTTCCCCAGGTTCTATGTTATCTGGGGCCTATGTTCCCCCAATCCTATGTTACCTGGGGACTATGTTCCCCAGGTCCTATGTTATCTGGGGTCTATGTTCCCCAAATCCTATGTTACCTGGGGCCTATGTTCCCCCGGTTCCTATGTTCCCCAGGTCCTAGGTTCCCCAGGTCCTAGGTTCCCCAGGGCCTATGTTCCCCGGGTCCTATGTTCCCCAGGTCCTATGTTCCCCGGGTCCTATGTTATCTGGGGCCTATGTTTCCAGGGTCCTATGTTTCCCAGATCCTATGTTACCTGGGGCCTATGTTTCCCGGGTTCTATGTTCCCTGAGGCCTTGTGGCCTGTTTTATGCCCTATGTGCATGATGCTGTCACCTGCCCAATGTACATACTTGTGCCATATTTTTGCATGTAATGTGTCAATTTACTCCAAACAGTCATTCAAGATATATTAGAGAAGATTAGGTTAATAAATCAAGTAAAAATGACAGTTTAATAATGACCTATTCTAAAAGATTTTCCTTCGGGTGGTGAACTAGAATCATGTAAGCCTCCAAAGTGCTGCCACCTACCGTCGCTCGGGAGAAACGCAACCAACCGGCTTCTTGGGTCACCTTGGTTTGTTTTGTATGGTGTTTTTACGTTGCATGGAACCAGTGGTTATTCAGCAACGGGACCAACGGCTTTACGTGACTTCTGAACCACGTCGAGAGTGAACTTCTATCACCAGAAATACACATCTCTCACTCCTCAATGGAATGGCCGAGAATCGAACCCGCAACCACCGAGATGGGACGCTAATACCATACCAATCACGGGGTTTCTCTCATTCCTCTGTTCATCGCCTCAATTACCTTCACGTCAATGATGTATTTATGTAGTAATGTGAGAAAATTATAGAATACCTAATTACAATGTATTTGCATTAAAATTGCTTATCCTTTGTGCGTTATCTCTTCACTTGAAGATGCTATTAATAGTTGAAGTAAACAATGAAATATAAATCGAAATATTTTGAAAATGGGGAGCGTTTTTCGTTGGCAGTTAAGTAGTTCAATAGTTCTAAGTAGAGCTACATTAAAATGTAATGATGATAGAATGCTAATTACTTTTGTGATTCTGTATTTCGTAGCATAATTCTTTTAATACCATAAAGGATATCTCATATATATATATATTATTATATATATATATATAATATATATATATTTTAATATATATATATATATATATATATATATATATATATATAATATATATACTATTATTTATATATATTATATATATATATATATATATATATTTATTTATATATATATATTATATATATATATATATAGTGTATGTATGTAGTAAGTATATACCATTCGTTCATGGCAAATAAGAAAGCGGCATATTTACCAATTCTCCCAAGTATTTGTAAAATTGTGGTCATCCATTTCAGTGGCAGAATGCAAAGAGCGAAATTATCAACATAATGTGTATATTGCATATTAAATGTTGCAGATAAAACAGACAATAAATAAAGACAGGATGAAGGAGAAGTGAAACAGAAAAGCAAATATATCAATTGCTTATAGTAACAGAAGCTACTCGTAAATTTTAACCTCCAAGAATCCTGTATCACCTTATAAATAAATAAATAAATTGAAGCCATATTTATGTGGATCACAATTAAATAAAATAAGAAGGCACTTTATATAATCAAATTATTGTACAACTTCAGTGGAATATCATCCAACATTGATTGGGTTAACTTTCTTATCTAGGATCGCGACAAAGCATAGCCCTTTTTTTTTTTTTTTTTTTTTTTTCTTTTTTTTTTTTTTTTTTTTACATTCAAAGATAATTTGTTTAATTTAAACCAATCATTAATATTAATGCCCCGGGGAACACAGGACTAAGGGAACGTAGGCCCTCTCCCTTAGGACGCTACGAAAAGGGTATTGATTAATCTTCACATTTTCATAACAGTTTTCCAAAATTTCCAGTTGTGACATTGAAAACCGACTTATATAAAAAGGGCAATGTTTCATACTATATTTTTTTGCATCAATCCTAGGCCTACTAGCAGGAACTGGAAGTTCCTTCGTTCCTCTGAAAAGTTTCAATATCTCATCATAATTAAGAACGTAAAATAAAGGAGCATAAGAAAAACGGTTTACATTTCTTGAGGGAAAAGCTAAACATCAGCGACCCAAATGGAACCTGTCCAGACTTTATGCCTCCTTGATAGAAGGAAAGGCTTTGGGTTAGTGATGCCGCGAACTTCATCGCCAGCGATGATTAGTCATCTGGAAAGACTTATCTGATATATTTCCTATTAATTAATCTCATGTTTCTATAGGGTGGCTACCGCGACCGCCATCACGATCACTACTATTCAAGGCCGTGTGATACTCGAACGATTTCCTTATGCATTCTATGTATTGCATTGACCTCATGGAATTTAGGCTAACAGTCAAACACTGGGGCATCTTCAACCATTCAGCGTGAAAGAATGTGCAAAGAGGCAGTTGGAGTGGTTGGACAGCAAGATAGAGTCTTAAAAAATGAATGGGCATTAATCCGGTATTACCCAACTTTGCCGAAAAAAAAAATCCAAGTTAAAATGAGACGCCGTGTTTAGTACTAGCCCCTCGGGAATCAATATAGTTTACAAGTATAATTTGTCGACCTCATACCATAGAAATGGGTGTATATATTACTTTCATCCCAGACGAGCTAGTACTAAACGCGGCATCCCATTGAGCTCCTGCTATCTTTTAGTACTAGCACCTCGGAGTAGGATGAAGGAGAAGTGAAACAGAAAAGCAAATATATCAATTGCTTATAGTAACAGAAGCTACTCGTAAATTTAACGTCCAAGAATCCTGTATCACCTATAAATAAATAAATAAATAAATTGAAGCCATATTTATGTGGATCACAATATAAATAAGAAGGCACTTTATATAATCAAATTATTGTACAACTTCAGTGGGAATATCATCCAACATTGATTGGGTTAACTTTCTTATCTATGATCGCGACAAAGCATAGCCCTTTTTTTTTTTTTTTTTTTTTTTACATTCAAAGATAATTTGTTTAATTTAAACCAATCATTAATATTAATGCCCCGGGGAACACAGGACTAAGGGAACGTAGGCCCTCTCCCTTCAGGACGCTACGAAAAGGGTATTGATTTAATCTTCACATTTTCATAACACGTTTTCCAAAATTTCCAGTTGTGACATTGAAAACCGACTTATATAAAAGGGCAATGTTTCATACTATATTTGCATCAAATCCTAGGCCTACTAGCAGGAACTGGAAGTTCCTTCACTTCTGAAAAGTTTCAATATCTCACATAATTAAGAACGTAAAATAAAGGAAAAGCATAAGAAAAACGGTTTACATTTCTTGAGGGAAAAGCTAAACATCAGCGACCCAAATGGAACCTGTCCAGACTTTATGCCTCCTTGATAGAAGGAAAGGCTTTGGGTTAGTGATGCCGCGAACTTCATCGCCAGCGATGATTAGTCATCTGGAAAGACTTATCTGATATATTTCCTAGTTAATTAATCTCATGTTTCTATAGTTGCTACCGCTACCGCCATCACGATCACTACTATTCAAGGCCGTGTGATACTCGAACGATTTCCTTATGCATTCTATGTATTGCATTGACCTCATGGAATTTAGGCTAACAGTCAAACACTGGGGCATCTTCAACCATTCAGCGTGAAAGAATGTGCAAAGAGGCAGTTGGAGTGGTTGGACAGCAAGATAGAGTCTTAAAAAATGAATGGGCATTAATCCGGTATTACCCAACTTTGCCGAAAAAAAAAATCCAAGTTAAAATGAGACGCCGTGTTTAGTACTAGCCCCTCGGGAATCAATATAGTTTACAAGTATAATTTGTCGACCTCATACCATAGAAATGGGTGTATATATTACTTTCATCCCAGACGAGCTAGTACTAAACGCGGCATCCCATTGAGCTCCTGCTATCTTTTAGTACTAGCACCTCGGAGTAGGTGGATACATACTGGGAAAATATCAAATATAAACATATGTACAAGGATCTGAACATGGAACTGGGTGAAATTCCCGTAATTGTACGAAGAACTTATAGTTAAAGAGGTTGCACGCGAAGACTGGAGAACGGGATCTGGAAGGAAAGTGAAGTAAAACCCTTAAATTGGGAGCAGCTAAGGACCGAGGGGGACGTTGCAACTACCCCACGGGTGCACCAACTCAGTCAGTCTGCACCTTGCTTACAGCGCGAACCTCCTACTTGGACGAAAGCTCGTATTATTACTATTAGTTATTAGTATTATTAATGCAGAACCCGAATAAGCAGCTGCTATAAAAGCAGCGATAGAGAATCTCATATTTATCATTACTATTATTATTTGATTATTGATATGCATACATTCACACGGAAAAACCCAAATGTGTTGGTTACTGCGGGGAGGGGACGGGTATCAAGTGATCGAGAAATCAGAAACGGCAGTCTGTAATGTAAAAGAGGAGAGAGAGAAGAGAGAGAGAGAGAGAGAGAGAGAGGTCTTACGGTATGCAGTCGAATTAATTTATTTACACAAAAGAGGAAACAGATGCCTTTATTAAAAGCAAATTTTGTTATGGTAGATGGATATTAGAGAACAATTACAAAGAAAGTATAAAAAATATTTTCACAATAGAGTACATTAATTACTGTTTTTGAATAGCCAATATTAATTTTGTAAGTAATGCCACAATTAATACCTAGTGTGAAGAAAAAAAGTTTTAAAGCCTAGTTAATTATAAAAAATAAAATCCATGGTAATTTGTAAAAAATGCAGGTATACATTTTTGTAACATCTTGTAATATCTTACTTATGTAAATGACATGTAATATTTTTTTCTAATAAAAGTTGAAAAAAATTAATTTATTTATAAAATAAAATAAGTTGTAGTTACTTGTGTGACAATGATACATAACATACATACATTCATACATACGTACATATCTATATATTATATATTTTAGATATCTATTATATATATATATATATAATATATATATATTATTAGAGAGAGAGAGGAGAGAGAGAGAGAGGAGAGAGAGTAGAGAGTAAAGCGTACGTATGTGCGTGTAGATATCTGCATGAGAAAGACCGAGGAGAAGAAGGTGGTGGAGTGAGGCAGGGCTCGAGATTGTGGTTGCGGAGTAACAGTTTATCGGCAGCTTTTAGTGGCTCCCTGTTGCTTTGTAACTGTTAATGAATAACCGAAGTTGATAATATTGAAATTAGCGAGCAAATTGGAAAAACCAGGGTTTATGCCCAAGCGAAAACTGACGCATTTTAGCGATACAACAATATATGTGTCACTGACATGACATTACATCTATTGGGCCGGGTATTGGCGGGAAATTCAGTTAGCTTGCAGCAGCCGGCCCATGAAGACGTCGCTTACGTCGTCTCCTACACTTTAGTATTCTTTTGACAAACGGCAAGAAAGGCCCCATTCATTTCACACCATTCTGATTTAGAAAACAGGTAATACTCAGTGTTTATTTTGGGTTTAATCCAGTTTAAGTGTACTTTAAATTTCGCCTTGTGTATGAAAAGGCGACCATGTTGCTAGGCCTATGCCTAATAGGAAGTGCAACCGGATCGACAGAACTTACGGGGTTGTGCTGCTTGCAGCGACCAATTTCCACTTATTTCAATATTCAGTCTTGTAATGATTTCAGTGGACCATATGAGTAAAATATTAAACCGAAATGTTCGAGAATAGAGTATGAAATTAACCTCGGCGTCTTTTAAAAGCTGTGGTATAGTACTATAACCTGTTTCATTCCTTCTGTCCACTCACCAATGTGGGTTTGAGGGAGATGTTTCCGATATCATAGACTTGCGGTTATAAAGATGCAAACTATGTCTTCACTTCTACATCTGAATGTGTATATATATGCAAAAAATCTCCACGTATCCTAAACTAAATCGTAAACAGCGATTCGTATCGATAATATAACACCAACGTAAACGAACGATGGACTTCAAATAATAATATTGTTATTTCGTTTTAGGTAAATGAAAAAGACATCTGTTATGCGTAGTAACAAATGAAAGGTATTTGAATGATTTCCTTGCATGTTATGTCATGTATAGTACATGAGTATGTTGGTATTTGAAACTATACATTGTTGTCTGTGGGACAGCCACTTCCATATAGACAGAAAGGCTGGGCATTTAAGTTAAATACTCGGCTTGAATGGCAATGTATATTCAGAACATGAGAATTTTTTCGGTGACTGGACGCTTCAGGGACTATTTAACTGAATAACTTGTTTAACTAAAGTTTTTAATCCCATTGCTTTCCCGTCATCGTTAATGTTGATGCCAGCATAGAAGGCGAGCCTATAAAAAAAATTGTTATAGTTTTTATTTTATTTTATTTTTTTTTTGGGGGGGGGGGGGGACGGCTTTGGAACGATTGGAACTTGGACAGAATTAACGTAGTGAATTAGGTTAAGTGAAGGTTGTAATAGAAAAATAATTTTCTACTAAAATGGAATAAACATGTGGTTAAAAGAAAGCCAATAAAGTCAAATGTTTGGTGAATTAGTAGCATAGGCCTAGCTTCATTGGCTTCATGTCATAGTGGCAGACAATATTAAAAGTTAATTTTCAGCTGATGGGCGTAGATATTACTTTGGTATCAATATAGTTCTTATATGGTGCAATGCAACTGCACACTGGATAAGTTTGAATGATTAGAAAATCGTGATCTGAGCAGTTTGGTGAACATAGACGTAGTAAGTATAGCCTGGCCTATACCAAGATGTATCATAATCACGGTATGCTCATCTGAGTAGAGTGAAACAAGCTCGCCTTTCGTATGCTTGTATTAGTATATAATCGATACAAATCTGCATAAGAAGGAGCGAATGCTCATTGTATAAGTCAACTTTCAAATGTGTTACTGAAGAATGTTATTTATTTTTTTAATCAAAATAGAAGCCAAAGATATCGGATACGTTGATGGTCAGCCAGTCACTTTAGCTGTGTCCTCCCCTACCCTCATCCATCTCCGTCCTCCAGCCTTCTTCCTTCCCCTTCCCGGTTCCCTCCCCTCCCATCCCCCATGCCTTCCCTCTCCCTTCCTTCACGCCCCCCCAAACCCTCCTCTAGAGTCACATCTTCACACGTGGGTGGACAGATGAAATTGAAACCGACTCTAGCGCTGTTCTACAATATCGTGGTCTATAACGTCTGGGGTAAATGTAACAGAGATGGACCCACGAAGCTATCGCTTATTATTGGATATTTTTGGCTTAAACAGCATATTGTAAAGTGTATACGACGCAGTTCAGGTAAGATAATATGAGAAATCTACGAAGATCACTATAAATTCACCGTCTTTTGTTAATGGTTTCGAGTTCATCCCGAAAGGACTGGTCCTAAACAAGGCGTCTTGCGGAGTTTCCGCCGTGTTCAATACAATCCCCTTCGGGTGATGAAACGCTAAAACAAACGAAATATGGCAATTTTCTCATTATCTCGGTTAATATCCCAAAGGTATTGCGTCATATACACCCTTGTCTTATGCTATTTGACCCCCCCCCCCACCCCCCCCCCCGCAAAAGAAAAATAAATAAATAAGCAATCCTGTTGCAAACGCCACCCCATATTTCTTAATGAAATTTAAGTTAGGCCTAGGCTTACGAGGTAAAACTACATGTCACCGCCAATTAATGGTGTATTATTGTGTCCTATGATTTTTTTTTTTTTTTAGATGTTCATTACCATCATAATGGTAGGTTGTGCAGCTTATAATTGCATAAATGATCATAGGAATTCATGAGGAGAAAATGGAATATCATTTCATCGGTGAGCGACGCGCACTGGAATTTATTTACCCTAATCTTGGGGTAGTAAGATAATTGTCTTTTTTAACAATAGACGCCCTTTCTCAGTTCACATGACTTACATTTTCAGCAAATTACTGTGGCACATAACTGCAGAGACGATTTCAGTTTTAATCAGAATATTATTAGTCTTATGTACGTATACAAAATGATGTAAAATAAATACTCAAAATGTTTAGTCTTGTTGTGTCGAATGGTCTGATTATGTTTTCATCAAACGATATATTTTCGACTGAGAGTAACAAGATAATGCTTGGTAGCCTAAGTTAGACTCAGACCCTTTATTACTTGGTAAGATGCTATATTGACATGGAATCCTTACGGTGTAAGTTACAAAATCGTCATGCCCAGGATAAGTTAGCCTTCAAGAATGATAACAACAAGGAAAAAAATCCTAGCCAGCAAACGTTAGGTCAATAATAATGCCTTCTGATTCGATACGCATTTAAATGGGTTTGTCCTTCAAAATTTTAAGAACAATTTTATTCCAGAAAAGTCACAATGAATTCCTTATGGTTGCCCTTATTAAAAATTCTTTGGACGTATCGTTCCAAAGTATTAGAACAGAAAGGAATGACTTTATAGCATCTATTGTCGTCGGTTTGTTTACAAGACGCGCTCCATCATTCTTTACTTCAAGCGCAACAGACCTCTGAACAATAATATTTCAAAATATTTTGTAGAATAATAACTAATTTACCTGTAATAACATAGTCTTATAATATTTAAACTAGGCAAAAAAAAAAAGATAAATAAATATACTGCCTTAGTATTCGTTCTCTACAGCATAGTACTATGTACTGGAACGGAAGTTTCAACAATGACATATCCACTATATTATTGACAAGCTATGGCGTAGTAGGACAGCCTGAACAGTCATGGGTTGGGTGCCTGCTTTTTATGATAATATATTTATAGATTTCCTTTCTGTTTCTGAGCATTTATTTTGGGATGAAGTTGCTGCTCCCTAATATAAAATAACAATAATCTCCTACTCAATATGTGGCAGCAATAGATCATCGAGGTTCTTCTTCCCTTGCTTTGATTCGTTTTAACGTTAATCATTATAATAACCTTTACTCATCAACCCCCTCCGCTAAGATAAGAAACATTCAGTAGAAAACAAGAAAGCCAAAAATAAAAGAATTACTTGACTGTAAACCAACTGATGCCTCAAAGAAGAAATGAATGGGACACAGTAGCAGTGGCTTGTCAGAAGGACCTTTATGACTGCAAGGGGACAAACGGAAAGCAACCTTAGTGTGCAAAGTTTAAGGGCCGGAATGGCAGCTGGGGGAAGGGACGTTATTCGTCTCCCTTACGCTTTCTGATTGATAACTATATCAAGGATCTCAAGTTGGCGCCAATAGCTCTCTCTCTCTCCCTCTCTCTCTCTCTAAGTTAGTAAAAAATCATTTAATTAACCCTGGACAGGTATCGTGGGTCGTGCGCTTAAAGGATGTTAGGCCAGATATTATTTAAAGCTTATAAGGAACTTTAATGTGGAGAGAGAGAGAGAGTGAGAGAGAGAGAGTGCATTATGAAAGTCTCAGAGGAAGACAGAGTTGAATGCGGCATATTATGAAACTCTAAGAGAGCTTATGGAATAAAGTTAGACCATGGTGTAAGAAGCGATCTACGGAACACTGGATAAGAATCAGCAGGTTTTCCCGTGATGAGGCCGTAATGAATATCAGGCTAATGTAAGTGACTGAAATATACCTGAAATTAGCAGAGATATACAGCCCTTTTGCTGGTAAAAGTAGCATATCTGTTCAATAGATAAAGCAGTTGACCTCTTATTTGTGAAAGCAATCAAACCTTTTTGTTGATACTCTGACGAAGGAGGTTACTGTTCAGGTACAGGTATTACTGTTTCAGTGCAAAAGATACTTATCAAGACGTAGTTAAGTACCTCTGTTTCCAAGATAACTTCTACTAAGTGACTTTGTAGGAGTTTCATCAGAGGCAAAATAAAAACATTGCGACAATAATACAATAATTCTCTCTCTCTCTCTCTCTCTCTCTCTTGGTATGTCAGTATAGTGTTCTTAAATTCCACTCTAATATTTTACATTGCTTCTCCTCACAGGATCCGGTCATTTTCAAGTGAGTCCTACGGAGCTTGGTCATGATCTCTCCTTCATAAGTCTGCAGCGAACGGCGTCTCCCCCAGAGGAATGTTGGCCTTCCATTCACTTCTTTGCAGAGGTAAGTGGACATGACAGGTTGGCGTTTTTCGTGTTTTCGTGAACACGTACAAAGACCACGTGAATGATTCTAATTGTCATTTATGACGTCAAAGGGATATTTAATGCTCCTCAAAGATGCTTAGACTTGAGCAGTCATGCTAGATGAATGATTAATAGGTACGGGTCTGTTTCTTCTTTGGAAGGGGCACTACATAAATACTGAGATAACATCAAAGAATTTCAGGACGCTTTTCAAAAACTTTTTGATCTGGACGAAATTGTGTTGGAAATTTCATTAATTCAAGTATGGCATATAGGCCTCTCTCTCTCTCTCTCTCTCTCTCTTCTCTCTCTCTCTCTCTCTCTCTCTCTCCAAACTTGAGCTCGATGTGATCATTAACTTTCTGGACCCATAATTCTCTTCGTTTATAAAAAAAGAAGTGTCGCTTGAGTGCATCAGGTCCACAGTTCTTTGAAGGTTGTCTCGGCCAGTTGAAGGAAATTGCTTTTCGCAGAGAACCTTTGTTGAGTTTAGGTAAGCGGGAGAGAGAAACGGAGGGGAAGAGAAAAAGGAGAATCACCAGACACGACTAAATGGAGCGAGTGAGGGGAACAGAATTTGAAGATTGTAGGAAAAATACGTCATTGTAATTGGGGTTATTTAATGGGCAAGTATCTTTATGCATATCATTGTGGAAAATGTAATTAAAAGGAATGAGCAGAAATGCAACTTTTTAAATAAATATTAGTTGTCTTCATTTACCATCCCCTTGCATAATAGAATGCATAATACAATTATAAATTTTGAATTCGTAAATAAAAAATTGATAGATGTGCAGTAATAAAAAAAAAAAAAAACAAAAAAAAAAAGCCAAGAAAAGGTTTTGCTGTCTTAAAGGAGAAAAGACACAAAACAATTGCTCCTAACATGATTCACCTTTCCTTATACATCCAAGGAGTATTATAATTGAATAAGCGCTCCGTCATCGGCAGGGATTCGAACTGTAGATTGGTATAGAAACGACGATAGACAGTACTCTGACCACTGAGCCATCAAGAAGCTTATAAGGTGATATCGCCTCTGGGTACATATGTCTGTCAAATGCTTGTGTGTTTGTGCATGTGTGTGTGCTCATACTGGAAAAAATAGCATAACGTTTGAGGAATTAGACGCTAACATTTTTATTTTTTTTAAGTTGTAATTTCATTTATATGTCAGTACAACAACGAAGGACTCAAATCTCTGGCCAGATCCCGTTGATAATCCTTGAAGTCGTTCTGATCGACTGCGTAACCTTGCTTCCTTTTAGAGCTTCTTCCTAATGTCATGAAAGAGCTCCTTAGGATTGAAGCTCCACTTCGGTCGCTCCACTGACGAAATGTATGGATTTAACGATTTAACCTGCATGTCGGAATTCCGTCAGACTAAAACTTTTTTTTTTTTTTTATGTGTTTGAAACTGAATATTAAAATAACTGGCGATAAATGATCGTTTGTAATAAGAAGAATTTATTTCTGTATCATAAATGAGTTATGTTTTTGGGAGTAAAGAAATAGCCCCCCCCCCTTTTTTTATAAATAATTATAGCAGCGGAAGTCTAATATTAGAAAAATGCAGTGTCTTGTGCTCATATAAGCAGCCCGCAGCGGGGTAGGGCCGTCAGTGCGCCTCACGTGATGCACCGTAGGCATTACTAAGGTTCTTTGCAGCTGAATGACCTTATAGGTTCCGGCGCTTGGCCATTGGCCTAAATTCTATAATCCGATTATAAAAGCAGTAAACCACTAACAGATACTTTGTATTTTCCGACGTGGGGTCGTGCTCTCAAGCTGGAGAGGTGATACGACTTAGATCAGTGTTTCTTAGACTTTCTTGTGCAGCGGAACCTTTTTATTAAATGACTCATGTAGCGGACTCCTTATTATGATGATTTCCCTCTTGGGTTTAAAAGTGTTTTCAGTGTATAATATATAGTACTAAAATTGCTACTGAATTATTTATGAATGGCCCATCTTCAACATAAATGTTTACATTTTACTTAAAATAACTTTCACATCATTTTTGATTTTGCAATTTTGCACAGAAACTGAGCCACGTTTTGGCCTACAATTCATCTGATAACGATGCCCAAATTATCCTGCGGACCCCTTGGAACATTCCACGGACCCATGGAGGTCCGCAGACCACACTTTAAGAAACACTGGCTTAGTGCATGAGATGTTCGGCAGAATATAGTTGTGTACTTTTATTTCCTTAATAACTATTGTAAATGTATTACTAAGTACATTAAGGGAGTTACATTAAAAGCAAAAAATAACTCTCTCTCTCTCTCTCTCTCTCTCTCTCTCTCTCAGAGAGAGAGAGAGAGAGAGAGGAATTGAATCATCGTCACTGACATTTATGGGAAAATGGGATTCCTAACATTCTGTCTGTGGATAGGAATCTCAATTAATTCAAGGGATATCTAATGCTATTTGAAAATGCTTAGATTTGAACAGAGGTATGCGGGACATTTTATTAATATGAAACCGGTTTGTTGTTTACTGGAAGCGAGACCATTTCAATATCAAAACAGTTCAAAGGAATTTCAGGTATTGTTTGAAAATGCTGCGCTTGAAATTTCACTAAATACACGGATGGTATAATGCTTGGGTCCTAATGTTCCCTCACTACTCTCTCTCTCTCTCTCTCTCTCTCTCTCTCTCTCTCTCTCTCTCATGACGAGCCTGGGCTAGATCAGGTCATTATTGTCCTGATCTCATAATTCTCAACACTTGAAAAAAAAAATGTAGCATGAGTGTATGAAGTCCACAGTTCTTTGAACGTTACTCGGCCAGCTAAAAAAATTGCTTTTTGTAGAGAACGCTTGTGAAGTTTAGGTAAGCCGGAGAGAGAAATGGGGGAAGGAGAAAAAGGAAGGAACGCCAGACAGGGCTAAATGGGGCGAGCAAGGGAAACAGAATTTAAAGATTGTCCGGAAAAGTGTGCCATTGCAAAGGCGATTAATCCACTCTGCAAATAAGTTTATGCACTTTATTGCGGCAAAGGTAATAAAATGGAATGAACAGAAGTGCAATTATTAAATAAATATTCCAATGGCCTTCATTTATAGTGCCCTTTTATAATAGAAATAGAAATTTTACATATGTAAAACAAATTGAAAACAGATAGATTGAATGTAATTCAGGATAAAAAAAAAGTCGAGAGGGGGTTGTGTTGCCCTAAAGATTAGAATGAAGCTGCTCTTAAACAGGAATGCGTAAAATATTCATGCATTGTTTTCTTGTCTTTATTCTTTTGACCTATATATCTTTTCAGTGTTGCTCTTCCTAAATAAAAGCATAAATTCGTTTTTCAGAGCAGAGCTGAAAGAAAGAAAAGTATAGAGTCGTAACTCAAAGAACTGAATCGTTGTCATTGTTATCAAAATCAGTTGAATTCTGAAAAAAAAAAAAAACGGGTCAGTCATGTTGAATGATGAGGCCATTTTTAACAGCTCATTTGTCATGCATCGTGTTGATAAATGACGAAAAAGAAAAAGAGGGCGCATTCGTGAGGGATACTAGAGTGGATGCTAGAGTTGATCTCTCGTGCAATTAGCTTTGATGAATTGTGATTGAATGCAATTGAATTGTATCACTGAATGTTCAGCTTTTTGTGACTGACTGTACTGACACCCTCAATGTATATGCGGCGATTTATACGTGATATTCTCTTCTGTACAAATAATGAGAGTAAAATATTCCAACGACATATATTTCTGACCCAGAATGATCTGGTTAGTGTTTTTATTAGTTTGAAATTTTGATTGTCATCTAAAATTATCAACAAATTAATAATTTAGCTATGGAAATTATTTTTGTCTTTGTCAACGCAAAATGTAATGATTAATGTTTTCCATGTACTAATATCAGGGCAGTGGTTAGATTGATTATCTTCTCCTTTACGAATCCCCGTCAGTGCACCTCATACCGTGGACTGTAGGCTTTATTTAAGGGTCTTGGCAGCACGCCTTCTGTCCCTAGCTGCAACCCCTTTCGTTCCTTTTACTGTATCTTTCATATTCTCTTTTTTCATCTTACTTTTCTTAACTCTCTCTTAACAATTGATTCATAGTGCAACTGAGAGGTTTACCTCCTGTTACACCTTTCAAACTTTTTACTGTCAATTTCCGTTTCAGTGCTGAATGACCTCATAGATCCAAGTGATTGGCCTTTGGCCTAAATTCTATATACTCGATCACTGAATGCTCGAGAATCCAGAACTGATTTCTCCTTGCAGTGGTGCGTGGCGTTACCTTTTACTAGGTCATTTGAATTTAATGTTATATTCTCAGAAATAAACGCTAGGACTCACATACGTGGGAGATGTGTATTTGTAAACCAGACTCACATTCATACATGAATGTATGAATGTATGAATGAATGATATTCCCACAAGGTCTCAGAATAAGAACATTTGCATGCCCGTACGTCAAATCTGGGAAGTTCATATTACCAAGATGTACAGAGGGACAATACCTCAAATTTATTCCTGCAAATGCAATTCCTTCTGTTTTATGCCTCAGATTTATTGGCCGAGATCCCGCACGGAATCGTAAAGTCCGGACATGCGATGACGATACTAATACCTTCAGAGAAGAATCCCGTAGGGGCGTAATGCCGTCAGTACACCTCACGGAGTACACAATAGTCATTACTAAAGGTTCTTTGCAGCGTCCCTTCGGCCCATAGCTGCAGTACTTTTCATTCCTTTTACTGTACCTCCATTCATATTGTCTTTCTTCCACCTTTCTTTTCACCCTCTTATAACAGTTATTTCATAGTGCAATTGCGAGGTTTTCCTCTTCCTTTCCAGCGCCGAATAACCTCATAGGTCCCAGTGCTTGGCCTTTGGCCTAAACTCTATATTCAATTCAATTAAAAGAGGAATAGCAATCCGGGATATGTCAACAGGCCTTCTCGCTCAGCGCAAGTTTACTTTTATGGTACAGCAAATTAAACGGACAAAGTATTTTGTGTTCACGTACTTCTCTCTTTAGTGGTTGGGAAACCGGCGTTATGAGAAGATGAAATTGTGTTGGAAATTCAACAAACGACCAGTGAATTTTAAAATCAAGAAGTAAATAGCATCGATATCATCAAATTATTTTCTTGTCATTCCTTTGAGTCTTGAACATTAACTTTTTGTTAGAGGCACTATCATTCTAATGAAGCCGAGGCAGTGGAATGGAAAGCTTGCATAACTAATTAACAATACAAGAGGAATCCATGATATCTGCAGTTTAAGCATGCATACATACACATACATAAATATATACATACATATATACATAAACCATAGGCCTTTGCACCGCAGGAGTTGGATTGGTAGGTTGCTAGCATTTCATCTTCATAACATTCTCCATCGTGGCTGCACCCTTCCTTCATCGACCAAATACCAGGAACCTAATTCATGTTTATGTATATATATATATAGATATATATATATATATATATGTATGTATAATATATATAATATATATATCTATATATAATATATATATATATATATATATATATATATATAATACATATCTATATTATATATATATATACTATATATATATATATATATATATATATATATATATATATACATATACATATACATACACACACACACACACACACACACACATATATATATATATATATATATATATATATAATATATATATATATATATATATGTGTGTGTGTGTGGTGTGTGAAAACCCTAGCGATATTTTTGGTCTGTTTTGATGTATGTTCTTTATTTACAAAAGTCCCACCTATTGACTCTGTGCTAGAATATTTAAGTAATGAACTTGTACTGCATGAATTGCCTATGTCTGTTAGTCACATAATTTCCTTAATTAAGTTATGTATTTGTGATTGCAGATTTATTTTTAATGGAGAATATTACCAACAAATATTTGGTATGGCCATGGGTAACCCTTTATCACCTCTCCTTTCAAATTACTTATATGGATGAATTTTTTGAGAGACAACAAACTCCCGAATATCACACTTATCCCCTTAAATGGTACCGATTATGTCGATGATATCTTAGTAGTCTTACCTGGTGGTATCGATGTAAATGATTTTACTGTCTAAACTGAATAATTTAGTGCCATCCATAAAATTCACTGTTGAAATTGAAAATAATAATGTCATCCCTTTCCTAGATGTATTAAATACATAGAGAATCTTTAATGCCAAATCAGTATTTATAGAAAACCCACAAATAATTTAACATATGTACATTTTTATTCTGGCCACCATCTTAATATTAAAATTTCAATTTTTTCTTCTATGTTCCTATGCGTTTTGCGTATCACGAGTCCACAATATCTGGACCAAGAAATAGAATACATAAAAAAGATAGGAAACGATCTCTGCTACCCACCTCATTTAATTGATTTATGTTATCAAAAAGCTCATAAAAAGTTTTATAATGTTGCTATTAATGAAAAAGAAATGCCTAAAAATGTACTTAGCTTACCTTATTTTCGTCGGATTTGAAACCATAAAATCAATATTTAATCGTTTGTTTAATGTTAATGTAATGTTCTCTTATAACAATACCATTAAAGATATGCTAATTAAAAATAGTCCCGTAACAAATAACAACATCATTTACAAAATTCCTTGTAAGGATTGCCCATCGTTTTACGTTGGTCAGTCTAGTAAAAAATTATGTGTTCGGATTAAGCAGCATATGTATTCAGTTAGAACAGCCCAGACTTCAAATGCACTGTTTATCCATCTGAGTGAAACATCTCATTGTATTAATTAATTGGGGTGATACCTTGGTAATTGCTAGATCTAAGGATTATGTTTCAAGAAATTTACTGGAATCGGCAATTATACAAATCACTAATAAAAACAACCTAAATCTTAGTCTGGGAATGTACCATTTGGACCCATATATTTGTAAGATGTTTATGAAGGACCTCAAAATAAATAAACAACTAATAAATTAGTCCCACATGTATATAGTTATTATTTCTTTTTCTCTCTCTCTCTCTCTCTCTCTCTGGTTCGATATTCTCTCTCCCTCTTTCTCTTGCTCGATATATATATATTATCTTTCTTTGACTTTTCATTAATAGTAATTTTTGTGGGAAAAAAATTTGTGTAAAAAATTCATGATATTAAATTGTATATGCTCCCGTGTTGTTTTCAAAATGTACTGTTTTTCTGGAAGAATCACTTGTTTTACTGCGGGTATCCTTCAAGGTGTGGCTAGCCTATGGCAACTCCTCCTCTCTGTAGAGTGAAAAAATCGCCCTTATGGCTAATCTGGTAGTGTCAGTTTGTATATTAAGCCTTCTTTTGACTATGGTGTTCTTTGTAAAATCTGTTTGCCTCAGTAAAGGGTTCGAATAGGACCGAAAGTACTCGGCTATCTCGCTTTTTCATTTTTTTTCCTTCGTGGCAAAAAAACCTTTATATATATATCTATATATATATATATATATTATATATATATAATATATATAATATAATATATATATAATATATATATATATATGTATGTATGTATGTATGTATATATAAACTGCTAACTCATGTATATGAAATTGTATGATTACAAAGCATTAAACATATTTGATCGACCATTGAGGAAACTTTTTTTTTTAATTTTAAGGCAATAAAGATATAATAATTACGATTCTTCTCAGTCTTTGAAAGGGCCTAGGAGAATACCAGTCAACCTTCGGGGAAAATAATGCTTTGTTCGCCCTTATCTAATACCATATCTTTGACGTTGTTATTGCTGAGAAGGGATGGGAGTCAGCCTTGTTAGAGTAAAAATTCCTGAGTGAAATTAGGATTTTTCGCTGCAACTTTAAATGATAGGGGTATGAGGAAACTACCTGGGCCAAAGGAAAGGTGAATATTGGGAATCATAAGGAAGAGAGAGAGAAAAGATGAAAGTGGGTTGGGAGAGATATGAAATAAATGAATTATCGCTCAGGTCTTGACGCATTAGAGCACGACTACAATATTGGTTAGGATGGATTTCATCATTTTGAAAGTTCATTGCAAATTTCTCTCGATTCAGATGCAGTGAGAAATGTGGCAAACGTTTTGTTGTATCCTTGCAGGATATTCTGTCAGGATAACTACAATGTGAAACGGGGAAGATAAATGAAAAGGCTATGACATTTGTTCCATTGTATCTTGAAAATTTACATATTTTACTTTGGTCGTTTGTTTAACTGTTCGCGATGTCTTTTTTCACATTTACCTGTATCTCAGTGTTCCCGAGAGACCAAGGAAAGATTCAGTAGTAATAATGGGCACAACATCTCTTCTCATACTGACTTTTGCGATTACCTAAAAGAAATAACTCGAAATTTCCAGATTTTGTCTTTTCTTTCTTTCCACCGACCAAACTAAAGAGACGTTATCGTTGGCTATTAATGAGGCAAGTACTTAACTTCGACAGGCATTGTTGGGTTTTAATACCTACTAGAAACCATGAGGACTGTAAAAGACCTCCATAGATTTATTAATTTTTACTTATTTACTTATATTCTTGGGGGGGGAGGTGGTGGTTGGGGGGGGGGGGGGGGGGGGGGGAGGTTGTTAAGGTGTAAAATCCACTGCGATATCACTGAAGCATCTAGCATCGAGTGGTAGGTGTTTTGTACCGTTGAAAAATAAATGGATCTCTTCTTGTAATTTCAATTACGCGATAAATATCGAAAAATGTCAGCCTAGCATCACTATTTTGTATGATTTTGCCTGTCAGCGAGGCCAGAAAATTAATTATTTAACTCTTCAAGAATATAACAAGGAAGTAAAAATGAAGGGTGTAAAAACATTCCCTGTAAATATAGGTTATGTTTTTGGATTATAGACTCGAGTGTGGAGAGTAACCTGTGCTCCGAGCAGTGGCAAGTAGCTTCGATTGTATAATTGATGTTGACCGCCAGCTCCAGAAAAAAAAAAAACATAGTAAATTATCCAGGGAGCAAGAAAGAATTTACACGGGTTTAGCTGACTGAACGATTGATTTATCCGTGTAAACTTGTCTCCTAGCTTTGCTGACCGAAGCATCGAGGGAGATTTCATTCCCCCCACCCCCCACCCTGGGGCCCCCCCCCACCCTACCCCGGCACAACTTCTTTGCCTGCAACACATCGAGAAATTTCACCGTCTTAACGAAAAACATGAAAACAGGAAACTCTGACCTTTGCATTCCTATTCATTATTGTCTAATTCGCCACTGACATTATACCCAATGTAATTGTATGCAGACATGACATAAATCAGAGCTCATTACATTTACTAACTTTAGCATTACATTTACCAATTTGCCATTACATTTACTAACTTTAGCATTACATTTACCAACTTGATCCTTGACCTAGTGCAGTGAATATAATTGGTAAAGTTTTTACCTAATTCGTTTGATAACTAGGTCTTTTATTTTCGTTCATGTCTTATTTTCTTAACAGTATTCCTATTGTCAAGAATATATTTTGATAAAATGTTTCAAATGACCTCATTAAGAAGACCGTCTATATCGCATGAATCATCACATCAGTGATGTATGACCACTCAAAAAAA
>NC_087207.1:17562703-17570203 GCF_015104395.2 Macrobrachium nipponense | reverse complement strand
GGATTTTTTTCCAGCCTTTGTTTTTATGCCACTTTGCTTTCATATTATCATTCCACGAATCAGGAAAATTGTTCGCATCTATTTGTAAGGTATTCCAGTATAATCCCTTTATTACTCCCGTCCACCTCACCCTGTTTTCCCAACGTTTCAGAACCTAATGAACGAAAACTTTGGAATGCCGAGGCGTTGGAACACGTGTGTAAACATCTAGGAATGCCGGTGTTTTTGCAGAATTATAAATAAATAGGCTTTTGAGATAACTGCCCTGCTAAACTTAATCATTATAATTATATTTCTGCAAACTTAATCATTATAATTATTTTTGTCCCTAGTAGGAAATCTTTTCAAGATCATGTGAAGACAGTTTCGATGTATGTTAGTTTGTTGGTTGAGATAAACACGTGTTGACTCTTTCCTCGAAGATTAACGTCTTTAAGAAAGAAACGATGTAGAAGTTGTGAAGGAAATATAGAGATCAGAAAACCCCGACTGAGTTTCGTAGTCGAAGTTTAACCATCAAGAAAGTCTGTTCATAATTGACGACTTTCCGTGGACTTAATGGCTTGGTGAAGTGACACATTCTTGAAGCCACACATTCTTGAAATGGAGTGTCAATGAATGAATGATTTCTCTTTGTTTCCATCTCTCTGGTTGTTTCTGTTTTCCTCTGTTTCTTCGTACATATCACATATTATGATGAACAATAGAATTGTTCATCATAATACCTCGAAAAAGAGAAGAAATAATAAAATCCTATCATTCTGTTAGAGAGAGATAGGAGGGAAATAGAATAAAACATTCGAACGGGGGAATTCAGAACAGGCAGCGTAATTTATCGAGAAATAAGACTGGCTGAGAAATGCAAAAGCATTTAATGGTTCGTGAATTCCAGGATTGTAATAGACCTTATTTTTTCTTTCATTTGTATTATATTTAGTGTATTGCATTAATCTATATCATTTAATTCACAAAAAAAGAAGAGAGAGAGAGAGAGAGAGAGAGAGAGAGAGAGAGAGAGAGAGAGAGAGAGAGAGAGAGCATATTGTCATTACGTTCAGCTGTTTGTATGGTGAGAAAAGTTATGATAGATTCACTTCACTTTTTAGGTAGCAGCGAGACACGTTCACACCAAAGTTTTTGGCGTAATTTTCATAAATTTAAAGGATACTGTTTTGTCAAGTTATAATAAAAATCGATGTCTCTTTGTCCTATAACTTTAATTGAATTTTAGAGATTCTACTTATCTGGTGATGCATGATTGGGAAGCCTCTTGTAAAAATCTTCTTCTTCTTCTTCTTCTTCTTCTTCTTCTTCTTCTTCTTCTTCTTTTTCTTCTTCTTCTTCTTCTTCTTATTATTATTATTATTATTATTATTATTATTATTATTATGAATGACACGTAACGGTAACTGATAACTTTAAGCTGTCATGGAAGTGATCATTCTATAGAAAAGTAAGCAGTCTAATACTTTATCCAATTGCGAGTTCTCTTAGGAAAATTCATCTCAATTCAGTTTATCGAACGCTGAAATGACCTAGAGAGGGTAAAATATCATGAAACAAGTTCTTTACGATCAGACTTCAAGATAGCGATCACCAAAGGCGATGGAATTCCTGTTTTAAAATCATTGATGTGGAATATACATCTCTGTATCGGTGAATTACATAACTTTCCTCTTATGTAAATGATGAGAATTTGGTATAAATCTCACTTTTAGCTTTTTGTAAAATAAAACAATAATTTATTTGTCTGTCCGTCCGCACATTTTCTGTCTGCCCTCAGATCTTAAAAAGTACCCAAAATCTACCGAGGATAGAGGGCTGCAAATTGGTGTGTTGATCATTCACCGTCCAATCATCAGCCATACCAAATTTCAGGCCTCTATGCTTAGTAGTTTGTATTTTATTAAGGGTCAAAGTTAGCCATGATCGTGCGTCTTCCAGCAACATAGACCATCATCGGGCCGAGGCTGAAAGTTTACTTGCTAATCTTCTTGGTTACTTCTCGGCCTGGCCTCTGTTTAGTAACATCCTCACGCAAGAGTGCTGATGTCAGGAGATGAATGTCTTGTGGCAAACTTTGACTCTGCAAACACGAGAACTTCTTGCCGTTTCCTGCCAGCTGGGTGATAATCACCATCCACCGGAAGAAGTTTTCGAACTTGCGAGATCCGGAATAGGAATTGGGTAACACCTCAATTATTCATTAGAGCTGACGTTTCAACTCGTCAGAAGACTAGATGAATTTTGGCAAGAGACGAATATTCAACAGATGTGACTACTTGATTTTTATTCGAAAATTAAAAACAAAATTTATTTAATTCATCCTCACTACTTGATTTTTATTCGAAAATTAAAAACAAAATTTATTTAATTCATATATATGTATATATATATATATATATATATATATATATATATATATATATATATATACATATATATATATATGTATATGATTACTTTCATAGCAGATATATATATATATATATATATATATATATATATATATATATATATATATATATATATATATATATCTAGGAGGTGAAAAGAGGGGGAATGGCTAATAATATGTTTAAAGTGTCATATATGATAGTAAAGTCACATAGCTCTCCTCGCTCAGAGACAAGAGGTGGTGCACTGCGAGTTCACTTGGAGAAAAAGGTATTTGCTGAACAAGCAACTTGACTCAGAGATCGTTCCCCCGTTTGTGAGGCATGTACATTCGTTTGTACGCGTATTACAGGCCTACTAGAAAAACTGTTACCTTTTGGAAAAAGAGAGAGAAGTATGAAAATACTCTCTTTACATAAATACTTTGAAAAGAGTGATGTGGGGTATGTCTATATACCTATTATCTTTATTACAGATGGGTCCGACTCCATGGTTGATTAGAAACGGGATTCTCTAACCTGACTAACACGAGACAATAAGACACTTTTGGGTTTGGGAGTGTAACCTTAGTCAGAGGGGTAGAATGTTATCCTACTGGTTTCTTTATGGGTAGATTTGGGTGTTTATGCCATTATGACTTGTTAATCATTTTGGTCTTTGTTATAACCAATTGCTTTGGGAGATAAATAGTATTTTTTATATTTACGCAGTCTTAATAAGCCTCGTGACATCTTACAGACAGGGCACCGTTGGCAACAGGTAAGAGTTCCCAGTTTGTGTAGTTTAAGGGATAAAGAGGGGAATACAGTGGTAGCAGCGGTAAAGGCTTTTTATATATCTTTCAAGCTGTAGGTACGCTACGAAGGGACTGGTGACCAGTTAGAAATAGGGGGTTTCGTCTTTTTTTTTTTGTGGTAGGAAAAGGGGTTATAATCATGTCACAGGCAACTCAGGGTCTTACTGCTGATTCGACAGAGAGAAGCTGTTCCTCAGACTTCCTCTCCCAAGCCAAGTCAGTTTGATTTATTGAGATTACGGAATAAAGGTGTTTAAAAAAACGTAAGGAGGAAAAGTTTAATTTTCGACATATTAAAGTGTTTCGCAGTTCGCGCATATTTGCGGTGTATATGAATTCGGTTCACGGTCATATGAAGATGTAAGTGTATTTTCGATTTTTTTTTTTTTTTTTTCGAGTTTTTTTTTCTTTCTTATTTTTTTGTCTCTTTTTATATTTTGTGGATTTTCTTTACCCTTTTGTTCTTGTTCATGTTCCTTATATTTGTGTGTGGCGAACTTACCTGAGTGGGATTTTTGCGGCGAGTCACGCCAGAGAGAGAGAGAGAGAGAGAGAGAGAGAGAGAGAGAGAGAGAGAGAGAGAGGGGCGAGTTGGCTCGGAAACATCTTGCATTCTTTTTCTTTTCCTATCCCCACCTTATTATTTTTTTATTGTCATTTTCGTGGGGTTGATTTTGTGATTGGGGATGGGGCACGCTTAGCTTTTGTTATCCATTATTGGGGAAAAATTTGTGTTGATTTTTCTTGATTGGGTTCAGTGTATATAAATACATTGATGTTATTGAGATCGGGGAAGTGTAGCGGAAAAAACAGCCTTGGGAAACAAGATAAAATGGAGGATGCTAAACCTACGACGCTACTACATTACTGCGGGGGTCAGCCCATTCAAAGGGATTGTGGATGGCGAATTGTCACAGCCTGTAAATATCTTCATAGAAGGAGTTAATAACTATTTAGCGGGAAAGAATATAGTAGACAATGTAGAGGCATTCAGAGAGGCGAAAGCTTTGCTAGATTTAAATAAGGGAGACCTCAGTCATAGGTCAAGGAGTTTCCATTTACAAAATGTCGGTACCTGGACAGACTTGCAAGCATTTTTTGAAAACAGCATATGGCTCAAAGGAAACACGGAGATATGGTAAGAGACCTTCGAGGTCTTTATAAAACTACGGAATGGCACTAATAGCCTTGTAGAACATAATGTTCATAAACTGATCTATTTTTTTCCCTGCTCTTACACGAGGTACTGCGATGCAATAGTGGATAGCTTTGATCGAAAAGGTTGAGCCTACCTCAGATGAAGAATTACTTTATACCAAATAGATAAACACAGGTCTAAATGTCCCACTGTAGATAGCACAAGTTTAACGGGACAGGCCCGAGGGTTAGAGTACAGAAAGACACGGAACTTTCTTCTCATCGTCTGTTGTGCAAAAGTGAGTATAACAAAAGATCGATCGATCTAAAGCACAGCAGTTGCGTTGTTTCAACTGCAATAAACCAGGACATCAAAGAAATTGTGTAGGGGTTAAATATTGTGGAATGTGTAAAAGTACTGATCACATTGGCAGTCTTGTCCGTCTCAGATACGGAGAGGTGCGAGGCCTGCACCTCAAGGTTCTCGTAATCATAAAATGTGAGAACTTCCCAGGCAGGTCAAACCAGAGGGCAAAGGGATCGCGAAATTTTTGGAAGCCCGATCAACAAAAAGGGTTACAGGTTGATTGGTATATGCCATTGTGGTCTCGTGGGGGACGCCCCAGAGCCCAAGCCTATAGTCTATGGAACAGTAGGGGATGTGGATATCCCGGTTTTTATAGACACCGGGGCATCAAAAAATCTAATGGACTATAATTTGTATCAATCCATGTTCTCCAATTACCCTTTGTAGCCCTCAACGGAGACGGTGTGTGATGTGCAAGTTTGCTCTCGGTGACAGAGTGTTAACAGAACCTTTTTTGGTAATAAAAGGAATTGCGTTAGGTAATAAAATCTTGTTGGGTCATCCTGCTTGTAGAAGACACAAGATTTCGATCCATGCGGGTGCTAATGGGATAACAATAGGAAAAATGGGTTATCTCATACCATATGAGGACGTGAATAGAATGGAGGACATGGAGGTTATTGAAAGAGGAGAGGTGCTCGGTGGTATTAATGGCGGTGATATGAGTGTTATGGGGAAAGGTAATGTTAAAACACACGTTGGTGATATGGGAGATGATTACGGGGGTTCTATCAGAGTTCATAGTGGTAACAATGATACTAACAATGCTGGTGATGATACTAATATGGATGTTATTTCTGATAAAACAATACTGATGATGATACTAATATGGATGTTATTTCTGATACTAACAATGCTGGGGATAATACTGAGGGTGGTAATTTGTATGGGGCGGTGGCAAGGGGAGATACTAACCACAAATATAGAGGTGTTTTATTTGAAGATATTATGTTACTACCAGGTTCAAAGACTATGGTAAAAGTTAAATTGAAGGAAATGAGAAAACCCACAGATGTGTGTTATTGAAAACAGCGAAAAGCTCAGAGGAGTTGTTAGCACGGTATCGTGAACAGTGTATCCAAGAATGGGATTACGTGGGTGGAGCTATTAAACTGTAATGATACAGCTAGGAGATACCAGAAAAACACATATATAGTGGATTTCCAATTGAATTGTGTAGTTGTTCTGTGGCTATCGTAGAGGGAAACCTGAGTTGTCGGAGGCAGAAATACAATCAAGGAAACGAACATTCAGAGAACATTGGCTAATGCGGATTATAGGCGAACACGTTGAAGCGATAAGGGCGGGCCTCTTGGCAGAATTTGGGGATACGGGTAGCCTTGGCAAGGTGATAAACTTGGGTTTGACCTAATGTGTTAGAGCATAAGGTAAATTTGGAGAGCAACTCAAGACCTATTTATATTCCTGCATATCGCATACCTTTCAAAATCAGAGAACAGGTAGAGAAAGAGGTTAATAGATGGGAAGAAGAAGGAATCATTAGACCCAGTGTGTCTCCTAACAACTTTCCCTTGTTAGCAGTACCTAAAGAAATACGGTTCAGTCCGTGTATGCGTCGATTTTAGACGTTTAAATGAGGAAAACGATCCCTGACCGCTGCCCAGTCGCGTGCATACCAGATCTTTTTGTCGAAATTGGGGGACATAATATTTATAGCTCAATTGATTTGGCGCAAGGTTTCTTACAGGTCCCTCTCCAAGCGAGAATAGCAAGGAATATACCGCCTTTTCAGTGCCCAAGGGACATATGAATTTACGCGAATGCCTTTCGGTTATCGGCAGTCCGATGACTTTTTACCAGGTTGGTGAACACAGTTTTGCACGGGTTATTGGGCAAAAATGTTTTTGTGTATACGGATGACATCCTGATCGCAACGGACACGATCGCGCAACACCACTGGAAAGTGCTTACAGAAGTACTTAGGAGGCTTAGATTAGCGGGTTGAAAATCAAGCTAGCAAGTGCTCGTTCTTGAAAAAGCAGATCACATATCTAGGTCACGTCATATCTAAGGAAGGGGTTAGAGTAAATGACGATAAAGTCAAAGCAATAGCGAATTTTCGCACCCCCAGATCAAAGAAAGAGATTAAGTCATTCCTGGGTATCGCCGGTTTCTTCAGGAGGTTCGTAAAAGGGTTTTCTAACATAGCAGCTCCCCTAACTGATGTGTTGCGGGAAGACGTTCAATTTCAATGGAAGGAACCCCCGGGCGGAGAGTTTTCAAAAGCTTAAAGACTCGCTAATGAATCCCCCGGTTTTGAAGTTTCCAGATTTTAAGGAACCTTATACATTAGTGACTGATGCAAGCCAGGAAGTATAGGTGCTTGTCTTATGCAAAAGTTTTGATGGGAAAATTTCATCCTATAGCTTTTTATAGCAGGAAGTTCAGGCACAAAAGGCAGCAACGAGAAGTCCATGGCCACCATAGATAAGGAAGCCTTTGCAATAGTGTCGAGCTTAGTTCATTTTAAAATGTTACCGATGGGGAATAAAGTAGAAGTTCTTACAGACCACAAACCATTACTCGATCTTTTTAATAAACCCGATTTGTCTCCCAAAAGAGCTCGATGGTTTCTGACTATCAGAGATTTTGATGCAGAGCTCAAATATATAGACAAATTTAATGTTGTTGCTGATACTCTCAGCTGGAGTTTTCATGACGCGGAAGGTTTCCAAGTCGCGCAGGTCACTAGCGAAGCCATACAATGGGATATACCTCTCATAGAGCTAAGGCAAGATGAAGACGAGGTTTTAGCAGATGCGAAAGCATTTCTGAGAGGAGA
>NC_087207.1:17555203-17557703 GCF_015104395.2 Macrobrachium nipponense | reverse complement strand
GTGGATCAAGACTAGAGGCAAGCAATTATAGGCCTGTGAGTCTAACATCACATATTATGAAAGTGTATGAAAGGGTAATGAAGAAAAATATTATGAAACATTTAATAAAAAATAATTTGTTTAATATAGGACAACATGGTTTCGTACCCGGAAAAAGTACACAAACCCAACTGTTAGTCCACCGTGAAAACATATACAAAAATATGAAAAGCGGAAATGAAACAGATGTGGTTTATCTTGACCTTGCAAAAGCTTTTGACAAGGTAGACCATAATATATTAGCGAAGAAATTTAGAAAACACAATATCGTGGATAAAGTAGGAAGATGGTTAAGAGAATTCTTACACAACAGAAAACAGATAGTTATTGCAAACGATGAGAAATCAGATGAAGCTAAGGTAAATATCCGGGTGTGCCACAAGGTAACGGTGTTAGCTGCAATACTGTTTGTTATTATGATTGCAGACATAGACAGTAATGTTAAGGACTCGGTAGTCAGTAGTTTCGCCTATGAAACAAGAATAAGTAGAGAAATTAATTGTGAAGATAGGAACGCGCTACAAAGAGACCTTAACAAAGTATATGATTGGGCAGAGGTAAATAGGATGGTATTTAACTCTGATAAATTTGAATCAATAAATTATGGAGACAGAGAAGGAAAGCTATATGCAATAGGGGACGTAATAATGAGACAATCACAAATAAGGAAGCAGTTTAAAGACATTGGTGTGATGATGAATAGGGAAAAATGTTATCCAATGATCAAATAGCAATTCTATTTGCAAAATGGGAATTTTCGCACCCCCAGATCAAAGAAAGAGATTAAGTCATTCCTGGGTATGTAGAGAGTGTACAAAGGTCCTTTACAGCTAGAATAGAAGAAGTTAAGGACCTCGACTACTGGGAAAGACTACAATCATTAAAATTATATAGTCTAGAAAGGAGAAGAGAACGCTACATGATAATTCCGGCATGGAAACAGATAGAAGGAATTGCCGAAAACATCATGGGAGCTAAAAATATCAGAATGAGCAAGCAGAGGTAGATTCATAGTGCCCAAACTATACCAGGAAAAATAAGGAAAGCACACAGGACATTAATCCACTACGCACCAGCATCGATATGCAGCGTCTATTCAATGCGTTGCCAGCTCATCTGAGGAATATATCAGGAGTGAGCGTAGATGTGTTTAAGAATAAGCTCGACAAATATCTCAGCTGCATCCCAGAACCACCCAAGACTGGAAGATGCAAAATATACCAGAAAAAAAAAAAGATGTACTAGCAACTCTCTGGTAGACATTAGAGGTGCCTACACTGAGGATCTGGGGGCACCCGAACAAGATGTAAGGTCTCTCTCTCTCTCTCTCTCACCCATAACTTTTGATATGCTTTCGTCTGTATCAACTTCTGCTGATTATTTTGTGCATCAAGTAATTGCTATCTAATAGCTATATCTCTCTTCCCTTACAGACACACAACATACACACACACACACACACACACACACACACACACACACATATATATATATATATATATATATATATATACATATATATATATATATATATATATATATATATATATATATATATATATATATATATATATATTCTAAAGCCATTTTACTCAGGTAGTTTGTAATGAAATTTTATTAAAAGCAACTTTACATTTGAGCCAAATCATATGTAACATTGCTCCTCGTGCATGTTGTGAGGAGTTGAGAGAGAGAGAGAGAGAGAGAGATGTGACGTTTCTCATTTTTTTTTTTTTTTTTTTTTTTTTTAACTTACATACGTTTGATGCCATGCATAGAAATTGAACTATACCCAACCTACAAAATAGAAATGGAAATCGAAAGGAGGGGAATATATACCATTCCCCTTTGCACCTGGATAAAGTTGGTTGTAACGTGACAAACTAAGCGTTACTGATCCGTAAGGGCGGGTTCATGTTTTCTTTTTTGGGGGGGTGATGGGGAGGCGGTGGCGGGGGGAATAATTGGGGATATTGGAGTAGATTTCAAAACGGGTTGTTGTACAGGAAAAGTATTTGTGAATGGACTCCTCTTCTTAGTATGTTTATATGAATTAGTTTTCTTGGAAATACTCCATCTATTATGGTGTCTTACTGAGGGGCGGATGACTTCTTGCTCTGCTTCGTCAATATACGATTGCATATTTTTTTCTGACACGGTGTATGTGAGCCGTCTCTTCAATCAACCCTCTCTCTCTCTCTCTCTCTCTCTCTCTCTCTCTCTCCTCTCTCTCTCTCTCTCTCTCTCTCTCTCTCTGTATCTTGCATATGTTTGAAGTTTGCACAGAAAATTGAAATAAATTCCTGCCTACAGGGGGCAGAAATGGAAACTGAAGAGGGGAATGCCCGTCATTCCCCCTTTGTACTACTACATGAAACTACTTTAGCTGTAACATGACAAACCAAGCGATACAGATCCCTATGGGAGAATTCATATTTGTTTGGGGGGGGGGGGGGGGGGG
>NC_087207.1:17499653-17554703 GCF_015104395.2 Macrobrachium nipponense | reverse complement strand
CAACGACAAGTTTAAAGTTTACGTGATGGAGGGAGCCACCACGTCAGGTCTTCAAAAAATAAAAATAAAAGAGGGGAATGAACAGGGGTATTACTGCCATGTGATAATTGTGCTTAAACTTATCATACAAAAGAGATGATAATTCAACTTTTTTCTTATTAAAGCTTTCTGAACGAAGTTAAAGGGAGAAGAAAAGGCATTTCTCAAGACGTAAAAAACCTACACGTCCTCTCTCTCTCTGCTTATCAACACCTACACGCATATATATTTTATCTTACGGTTATTGTTATAAATGGCCATTGTTTTACATACAGCTGAATGCGCACGGAGGCCTGGTAGTTCTTGAGAACGACTCCGTCCACTATCAGTCGCAAGACAGTAAGTCAATGGACAGCCTTTTGCCATAAAAATGAAGGCTTAGTTATGCGTAATATGAACGACAGGGACACAAACTAGCACACACACACACAAATATAACTGCCAATATATGCCGAATCTCTTTGCATCGAGTAACAGTTGCAGCGAATTAGTATAATTCAGTCGATTAATAACTTTAGAATGATCTTTGATCCACGCTGACACGAAACGTAACATGTAAAGTATGAAAACAATGACGTTATATGACGTCAAAGCTATGGCCGTTATGTACCAAACATCATCTGCTGATACATCTGCTTTGGAATTCTCCTTCTGCTTCTTGTTTTCCTCACTCAACTTTCCTTCCTTGAAGAAGCAGGTTAGGGTCTACAGTCTTCTTTCTTCACCATTCTATTTATTTATTTATCTATTTATTGTTTAGTCTAAAGATCGAGGTAGAATTAGGCATAATATTAACCAACCAATCACAAGTTATAATATTTGTTTTAAATGCTTTTTTTTCACATCACAGACCTTCTCTCTGAAATGAAAGTATAGGAATATCTCCCACTAAACTTTCCTTCTCCAAAACATCTCCTACTAGGCTTTTTCCTTCCATGAATAAAAGCCATTTTTCACTGTTAGAGGTCTAACAGTCGTCTTTCCACGTAAACACTTCTATCCGTCTCCTTTATAGCCCCAGGCTTCACACGGACTAAATGACCCCATTTCTATGCGCGAAGAAGGAGGTCGAGCAGGAAAATCAAAGTTAAGGAAGAAAACGTCATTCTGTGTACGACTTCATCGTGTTTTCTATGAAGAGCTTTGCTCCCTTCTTTTTTATAAGGTGTTATTTCTAAAGTCAGTGTTTTATTAGTTTTCTTTCCTTCATTTTGGGGAGGGGGGAGCGGGAATTGTGCAAATGACCTCAACAGCGTGAAAAGCCCTTAACAATTGATATTGACAAAGTTTCTGAAATGTAATTTTTGTCACATTTGCGCTTCGGAAGAGAAAATTGAAAAATGCCACTATGACATTCGACTGTCAGCATCACCTAAGAAACGTTTGCCGACAGATGACTTTTCACATCTCTGCTCACTTCCTGTGGAAATCATCTCTGTACTACTTAATACAACCATATTGGAGTCTTGGCGGCTCTCGTTATCAGGAAAACTTTCAGGGCATAAAAGCTTATTGCCAATAAAGGAATGAGTGATATTTTCTTCTCAGGTATAATGATGAATTCTACCTTTATCAGCAATAAATAAGGAATTACTCAGTTTATATTGCATTGTAACTGAAAAGCAAAAAATACTTTGATAAAATAACCTTTATATCTCTCATACACACATCTAATCGCATATATATATATATATATATATATTATATATATATATATATATATATATATATATATATATATATATATTATTGCTATTATTTTCTAAGCTTAAAATCGTTAGGACCCTTCCCTACTCTCCCTTAACTGGCTGGTCTTTAAAATGTAATCATGCTATTCTAGTCATTGATATTATGGGCTCTGATAAATTAAGATGGAATTCTAGATGAAGAATGATAGTATATAGTTGCAGTTTAAAAGTTCCGAATGAGAGAAACTTATTTAGGCAAACATTTGAACAAAGGGAAGATTTTTTACTTTATGCTCAGATGAGGATGGTAAAGAATTGGGTCCATTTGCAACAATGGATTAAATTGTCCTCGTTTAAGAAAAAAAACTTGGGGGGAAAAGAAACTGTATCTTTGGAATATGATTCCCCTACTCTTATTTCTTAATTATTGCGACGTATTAAGAAAACCAATTTTCTAAATGAATACCAAACTAATGGTCTATGTCAGAAAAATGCAGAAAGTCGGCGATAAATGAAACTAGTAAGCCATTATCGAAATGTAAAAAAAAAAATATATCCTTTTTCTAGTCGACCCTCCTGCTGTGCTCACATGGGCACGTTCTCCCCATTTGCTTAATTGAAAAAGGGTTCGCTTATGGACTCAGATATTTGGTTCCTTTCGAATATTTCATTCAAGTTATGACGAAAAAGAGAAAAATACCCAACGATTAAACTCTGAACCCCGCCGCTTATCAGCCAAGCAGACAGACTTACATACACAAACATATGTATATACACACACAATATATACATATATACACACACATATATATACGTATATATATATATATGTGTGTGTGTGTGAGAGAGAGAGAGAGAGAGAGAGAGAGAGAGAGAGAGAGAGAGAGAGAGAGAGAGGAGCGGTATTAGAAAGGGAATCTCTTGCAATCCCGTAAGTGAGAAAATGTGTGTAGTAAAGATGAATACCCCAATCTGTACTACTGGGGTGTTTGGGACACTGCTGAGACACTGTCTGTTCAAGGGTAGGGTACAGCTGTCTACGTCGAAGTATTCTGCTTAGGAAGTCATTCACGATACATACACACACACACACACACACACACACACATATATATATATATATATATATATATATATATATATATATATATATATATATATATATATGTGTGTGTGTGTGTGTGTGTGTGTGTATCGTGAATGACACACACACACATAAATATATATATAGTATATGTATATATATAATATATATATGTGTGTGTGTGTGTGTGTGTGTGTGTGTGTTTATGTTACTTATGAAGTTGAGCCTTTTTAGAGGATTAAAAATAGGTACTGGTTTGATTTCCAGGATTTAAATAAGTATTTTAATATGGGTATTTACGCTGGAAAAATACTTATCATAGTATGTGCGGCAGTAATAATAATAATAATAATAATAATAATAATAATAATAATAATAATAATAACAGCTAATTCTCCGAGAAAGAGAAAAGGAAGAATGTTTTGCTTTGGGTAATAATTCGATGACTCCGAAATTCCTAAAATTGAAGCTGTTGTTTTTTATTATACCAGCACGGGCTCTTGCTTATAGGGCAGCCCGTAGGAGCTTGGAAGACCGAATTGTTATTTGATTTCCCGACTGTTTGATTCAGGCAAGGAATTCCAAAGCAAATCGTCCTTTCTGCTTTGTCAAATTAAAAGGTGAATCATGCAACGGTCCTCTGTTGAACTGTAATGCTTTTGCAAGGCCTAATATGACTTTTTTATTTTCTAATAGATGCAGAAAGGAAAATTTTACTGATCGAGTGACATTACAATTTACCGTTTCACTCGATTTTCAATATGTGTTGGATCCTACATAATATAACCAACGTTGTAAGACCTGCTCCAACTTCAGTGTTTTTTTGTCTTTTGATCTGTCATCTCTGGTTCATTTAAGTAAAGTTTTAAAACATGAATTTCATTCCATTGTTAGTCACCGGCCTGTAGCACGATATATATACAAATGTCTGTATAGTCCGTATATACAGGGTGTCCATAAAGTCCCAGTACCATTACAAGTATTTATTACTTGTAATGCTACTGGGACTTTATGGACATCCTTACATGCTAGTATTTATTCGCTAGCACGTTTTGATAAGTGAACGGAAGGCAAATTTGTCGTGTAGTGCAATTATACAATGCGTTCAAGGTCGTTCAAAATCTAATAATAGATTGAAATATCAACAGATAAAAGATTAAATCTCTCTCTCTCTCTCTCTCTCTCTCTCTCTCTCTCTCTCTCTCTCTCTCTCTCTCTGTCAGTTTCTCTTTTTCTCCCTTAACTATTCTCTAATGCCTCTTCGATCACCAGCAGGCGAAGGCATTTGCAATTAAGAGGGAGAGGCACATGATCTGAACAGTAATCGGATTGAGCATTCCACGGAAATGGATTTCGTGATCAACAATCTGCCTGTTATCATAAAGTGTTTTTTTAATTTTTTTTTTACTCTCGGGTTTTTCAAAGGGCTTACTACACTTTTTCTCATCTGCTATCCAAAGTACTTTCTGTTACCTTGTTATTTTTACATTTTAGTTTTCTTCTAAGAAGATAATGGCTTTAGGAGAGTGACGTCTCATTCTATGGGATTGCTACTATTACAGCTACTGAAACTAATGATATTAATGCTACTACAGCAACAACAGCTATTACTATCAAACTATTAAAAATTATTCATAATCCTTATGTCATCCTTTTTGCTAACTCTGCAGACGAACAAATTATCCACTGACTGATTTAAGTCTAACCAGAAGCAAGAAGCGAATTTTCTTCTAGGACCATTTCCTTTTAAATTATAGCCATCATATGAATCGCTATTCACACTCTCACTATGACCTATTTCTACTTCTCTCTCGCAAATTTGTTGGCTTGGCCTGAAAGATGTCATATATATATATATATATATATATATATATATATATATATATATATATATATATATATATATATATATATATATATATATATATATATATATATATAGCAGATTGTTATAAGACTTCGGAACCTACTACCATCTTTTCAGGAAGGTTATGTGGCAAGTGTGAGTCAGAGTTGTATGTGTATTTGAGCTTGATATTACTAGTGTTATTATTTATTTATTTATCTACTTATTTATTTGTAATCTCTTCCCTTTTACACTCAGAGAGAGAGAGAGAGAGAGAGAGAGAGAGAGAGAGAGACTTCTCTTTACTGGGTGTGTGTGAGAGAGAGAGAGAGAGAGCTAAAAAAAAAAGGTTGATGGATGATATATGAATTAAATCATTCTTTTTAGAGGAAAATACACTTGATTTTACGTAGTGTAACGAAGGAGAGCAAGCCCTTCTCCCACTTCCCTAACCAATCTCCCCCACCCCCGCCCCGCCCCATCCCTCACTAATATAACAGCATACTAAATGAAGTCTATATTTCCAGGAAAACTAATTTGTATAAACATGTCGAGAAGAAACGTCCGTTCACAAACACTTTTCCTGAAGAACCAACCTCGTTTTAGAGACATATTCCGATCACTGTGCCTACGTCCCCCCCCCAACACATATGAATTCTCCCATAGGGATCTGTATCGCTTGGTTTGTCATGTTACAGCTAAATGTATTCATGTAGTAGTACAAAGGGGAATGACGGGCATTCCCCTCTTTCAGTTTCCATTTCTGCCCTGTAGGCAGGAATTTATTTCAATTTCTGTGCAAACTTCAAACATATGCAAGATACAGAGAGAGAGAGAGAGAGAGAGAGAGAGAGAGAGAGAGAGAGAGCGAGAGGGTTGATTGAAGAGACGGCTCACATACACCGTGTCAGAAAAAATATGCAGTCGTATTTTGACGAAGCAGAGCAAGAAGTCATCCGCCCTCAGTATGACACCATAATAGATGGAGTATTTCCAAGAAAACTAATTCATATAAACATACTAAGAAGAGGAGTCCATTCACAAATACTTTCCCTGTACAACCGACCTCGTTTTGAAATCTACTCCAATATCCCCAATTATTCCCCCCGCCACCGCCTCCCCACATCCCCCCAAAAAAGAAAACATGAACCCGCCCTTACGGATCAGTAACGCTTAGTTTGTCACGTTACAACCAACTTTATCCAGGTGCAAAGGGGAATGGTATATATTCCCATCCTTTCGATTTCCATTTCTATTTTGTAGGTTGGGTATAGTTCAATTTCTATGCATGGCATCAAACGTATGTAAGTTAAAAAAAAAAATGAGAAACGTCACATCTCTCTCTCTCTCTCTCTCTCTCTCTCTCTCTCTCTCTCTCTCTACTCCTCACAACATGCACGAGGAGCAATGTTACATATGATTTGGCTCAAAATGTAAAGTTGCTTTTAATAAAATTTCATTACAAACTACCTGAGTAAAATGGCTTTAGAATATATATATATATATATATATATATATATATATATATATATATATATGTGTGTGTGTGTGTGTGTGTGTGTGTGTGTGTGTGTGTGTGTGTGTTTGTGTGTCTGTAAGGGAAGAGAGTATATAGCTATTAGATAGCAATTACTTGATCCACAAAATAATCAGCAGGAAGTTGATACAGACGAAAGCATATCAAAAGTTATGGGTGAGAGAGAGAGAGAGAGAGAGAGAGAGAGAGAGAAGAGAGAGAGAGAGAGACCTTACATCTTGTTCGGGTTGCCCCAGGTCCCTCAGTGTGAGGCACCTCCTAATGTCTACCAGAGAGTTGCTAGTACATCTTCGGTATATTTTGCATCTTCCAGTCTTGGATGGTCTGGGATGCAGCTGAGATATTTGTCGAGCTTATTCTTAAACACATCTACGCTCACTCCTGATATATTCCTCAGATGAGCTGGCAACGCATTAAATAGACGCTGCATTATCGATGCTGGTGCGTAGTGGATTAATGTTCTGTGTGCTTTCCTTATTTTTCCTGGTATAGTTTGGGCACTATGAATCTACCTCTGCTTGCTCTTTCTGATATTTTTAGCTCCATGATGTTTTCGGCAATTCCTTCTATCTGTTTCCATGCCGGAATTATCATGTAGCGTTCTCTTCTTCTTTCTATGACTATTATAATTTTAAATGATTGTAGTCTTTCCCAGTAGTCGAGGTCCTTAACTTCTTCTATTCTAGCTGTAAAGGACCTTTTGTACACTCTCTACATACCCACCAATGGACGACCTTCTTAATTTTTTTTTTCTCTTTTTTTTTTCTTTCTTTGATCTGGGGGTGCGAAAATTCCCATTTTGCCAATAGAATTGCTCTTTGATCATTGGATAACATTTTCCTATTCATCATCACACCAAGGTCTTTAACTGCTTCCTTATTTGTGATTGTCTCATTATTACGTCCCCTATATGCATATAGCTTTCCTTCTCTGTCTCCATAATTTATTGATTCAAATTTATCAGAGTTAAATACCATCCTATTTACCTCTGCCCAATCATATACTTTGTTAAGGTCTCTTTGTAGCGCGTTCCTATCTTCACAATTAATTTCTCTACTTATTCTTGTTTCATAGGCGAAACTAGTGACTACCGAGTCCTTAACATTACTGTGTATGTCTGCAATCATAATAACAAACAGTATTGCAGCTAACACCGTACCTTGTGGCACACCGGATATTACCTTAGCTTCATCCGATTTCTCATCGTTTGCAATAACTATCTATTTTCTGTTGTGTAAAAATTCTTTTAACCATCTTCCTACTTTATCCACGATATTGTGTTTTCTAAATTTCTTCGCTAATAAATATTATGGTCTACCTTGTCAAAAGCTTTTGCTGCAAGGTCAAGATAAAACCACATCTGTTTCATTTCCGCTTTTCATATTTTTGTATATGTTTTCACGGTGGACTAACAGTTTTGGGTTTGTGTACTTTTTCCGGGTACGAAACCATGTTGTCCTATATTAAACAAATTATTTTTTCATATAAATGTTTTCATAATATTTTTCTTCATTACTTTCATACACTTTCATAATATGTGATGTTAGACTCACAGGCCTATAATTGCTTGCCTCTAGTCTTGATCCACTTTTGAAAGTAGGGGTAATTATATGCTAATTGTGCTCATCATAAATATTGGCCTGTATCTACACTTTGTCTTAATAACTATTGCAAGTGGCTTGCAATAGAATGAACTACTTTCTATAACAAAATAGCAGGAACCACATCAGGACCTGCAAGCAGCTCCATTTTAATTTCATTAATAGCCTGCACAATATCAGCTTCATTAAATATCTATGTCAGCTAAATATTCACTATTTTTGTCCCTTACTTCTGTATCATTATCTTCATTATCAATTCTAGGGGTGAATTCTCTCTAATATCGTTCTGCCAATATGTTGCATATGTCCTTTTTTTCATTCGTTAATTTCCCTTCAATTCTAAGAGGGCCTATTTCTATTCTTCTTTTATTCATCTTTTTCGCGTACGAGTATAATAGTTTGGGGTTTTGCTTGATATTTACCAGGGTTTTTTTCTTCCAAGTACCTGTTTTTTCATTTTCTTTTGATTGCATAATCTTTTTGTTCTGCATTTTCTATCTTACTTTTAGTTCTATAACTTTCCATGCATTCTTTCTCTTTGCAAAGACCTTTTTTCCACTTTCTGATTTTCTGGAACAAGATCCTTCTGTCTCTTGGTATGTATGACTGATGTTTACTTTTCTTCTTCGGTATATATTTTTCCACTATTTTCTCTAATATTTTATATAGTATCTTCGTATTTACTCTTATGTCATCACTTACGAAAATGTTATCCCAATCTTTGTTTAATTCTTCATTTATTTCTGACCATTTTGATATTTTTACGTAGAAGTTGTATTTTTCCATATCCTTCCCACTTTTTCATTTCTTGCTTATCTCTCTTTTCACTTGCTTTGGAATGGACTGTTAATTCTATGACATTATCGTCTGAAATACTCGCATTATAAACTATTATTTCTTTAACATAATTCACCTCATTCACAAATACTAGGTCTAAAGTATTTTCCTTTCTTGTTGGCAGGTGATTTATTTGTTGAATGTTGTATTCTAGTAGCATATCTAATAGCTTTCCGAATTGCCTCTTATTATCTGCACTACTATTACTCTCTGTTTTATATGTATAAATACAACCACAATCTCCTATTCGTTCTTTCCAGTCTACGAAAGGAAAGTTAAAGTCTCCAGATAGGAGAATAGTCCAGTCCTTGTGATTTCTACATATATCATCCAATTTTTCTATTATTAAGTCAAACTCTTTAGTATTAGGGGGTCTATATATTACTATGTTCATTAATTTTTCAGATTCAAATTCTACCGCTATTAGTTCACATTCTGAGTTACTATATTTCCATATATTTTTCTTTGTTTTTTGTCTTTCCCATATATTGCGGTTCCCCCTTGATTCCTTTTTTTTCTATCTGATCTATAAGTTTGGAACCCTTTTATTTGATCATCATTCCCAGTCTCTTGGGAATACCAGGTTTCACTTATATTCATTATATCTATTCTCTTTTCAATTTGGGTTAGTTCTTCTAAGTACTCTATTTTTCTTTTTGAGTTACTCGTAACTAAACCCTACGCATTCATCACTATGATGGTTTGCGTGTTTTCTCCTTCTTTAATATGGGTCAATAATAAGATTTTCCCATGTCTCTTTCCTGTTCTGGTATGAGAGAGAGAGAGAGAGAGAGAGAGAGAGAGAGAGATCTTGTAAAATTAGAGTACCTGACAAACTTTATCCTGTTTACAATACATGAACCAAAAGGTTATCCTGCGGAATAGGGACGTTTTATTTCTAGTGCGAAGAACTTGCTTGGTTGAGCGTGGGTCAAATTCCAGTTGATATTAATTTTTTCCTTTATTTGGGAAATCTTTCTTAAATTTCATCATGATCAATAAGATAAATTCACCAGGATTTCCAACGTCTAACCCATTCAGAGCTTTATCGTTAGTAACGTTCTTAGATGCTATTAGAAGTCCTAAGGTCGAAATGACGATCTACCTTCCACAAGTTTCAAGTAGTTACGAGAACTCCTTTTACGAAGTTAGCTCGCTGAAAGCCTCCAGATGCCTTTAACGGGATGAATGCGAGTAGAAGTAGAAGTTGCTCACTTGAGAATTGTTTATTAGAACAAATATCGATATATCGCTCCGCATAGAAAGAGCCACTCAGCGTGCGAGAATATACATCCATTGGAACAACATTGTTTAGAGGAATTCTGATTGTATGTGAAGAGTATCTCCTTTCTTCTCTTCTATCGAGAAAGATATAAACACACACATACACACACACACAGGGAGAGAGAGAGAGAGAGAGAGAGAAGAGAGAGAGAGAGAGAGAAATGCAAATGGACTTGAACGCAGATATCTAATAATCAAAACGTAACTGTATACTGAAATGAGTCACAGGGTTCTAGAAGTCTTACAGAATACTCAAAAGCCACAATGGAGTCCCTTTCTTTTTATCAGTTATCTATGACGAGAGAAAAAAAAAGGTAAAGAATTATTTTTTCCGAAAAATGCTTATGACATTACACCTTTCATTTTAAATTTGATGCGAAGAGAGAGAGAGAGAGAGAGAGAGAGAGAGAGAGAGAGAGAGAGAGAGAGAGAGAGAGAGAGAGAGAGTGAAGTTATAATATAACTCCTATGAATTCTTTCGTGTATTAAGCTGGATCCTGACCCACTTTATGCACAAAGCAAAAAGCGAAAAGAGAGAGAGAGGAGAGAGAGAGATGAACGAGATGAAAAGTTGTCTGAAAATTAGAGAATCCTCCTGGTTGCAAAGGATCTGCCCAGGGAAAGCAATTTCCTACGTCGGTTTTCCTTGGCGCAGGATTTCGGGGGAAGATTTCGTGACCCATTAACATATGCACAACCTACTCTGCAGAAACGCCTTATTATTATTTTACATTATAACACACAAACACACGCACACACACACACACACACACACACACACACACACACATACACACACATACACACACACATACATATATATATATATATATATATATATATATATATATATATATATATATATATATATATATATATATATATATATATACCTATATATATTTTATATATATATATATATATATATATATATAATATATACATATATATACATATATAATATATATATATATATATATATATACATATATATATATATAGTTTTTATATTTTTTTATATAATTATAGATCTATATATATATATATATATCTATATATATATATATATATATATATATAATATATATATATATATATACTATCTATAAGTCTATCCCCACATAACCGTGATTCATATACATATATCGAACACAAATGTCCTTTAATATCTAATTCGCTCTACCTCGGAATTATATATTTTCATATATGCTTTAACGAGGGGGAATTTATTAAGCGATAATAGAATTGGCGATCGACAGGCGCGAACAACGACCTCGCATTCCAGTACTGGCAGTGAAGCCTAAACCACCCCGATACCGGGGGGTGGTTTAAGGCTTCACTGCCAGCAACCTTAGCAAAAAAGAAACCACCTATGAACACGTCAGGTACTTCGCATTGCAGCATATCAGACTCGCTACGCTAGAAACTCGTGACTCTCAAAAAAAATGTTTAGTACTGAACTTGTAAGCACACTCCGCAGAACCATCTCATTATGCATAAACCATCATCTAATAACACATCAGGTGACATAAATAATTCCTCTATTAATTACTGACCACGCCAAAAAAGACCATGCCCGGTTTCTCCGCTAAAGCAAAATTTGCCGAAAAATATTAAATTCCCTCTATTAAAGCCAAACGCGCAGATTTACATATAATAAGAGAAAAAAAACATTAGAAGGAAATAAAGGAGAAGGAAAAAAATGTGAAGCCATTCTTTCGTCATCAAATTCAAAAAACAGATAACCCAAAAAGGGAAAAAAAAAGGAAAAAATGAATGCAATTGCGCAGATCATATATTAATTGCCACAACCCTTCTTTTCAATTCGAGATATGTGTTAGCCTCGACTGACCTGTTCGTTCATTTAAAACTACAAAACCTATTTCCAATTTTTCTCTTCAATGACTTTAAAAGGACCTTCAAACTTCGGGCCTAGTTTGTAATTTAAAATCATTTTCTCACGTTAAAGTTTTAAAAAATACCTTATTTCACCGACATGATCTTGGGATCAGATGATTTACTAATACTCTTCCTGAACCATATCTCGGTGTGGATCGAGATTACGGCTGAGACATGCGTGTTTCTCTCGCTGTGGATTATCAGCGCTTCAAACCGTAATTCCTCCCCCTGGTGAGGCGTAGTAGCAAATAAATGTGCCTCGCGCTTGGATAACCCAAAAAAACAAAGCTCCAAATGGGGACATTTTATTGAATCGCTAACCATGATGTTAATGCTATGTCTAACAACGTTAATATATCTGCCCCAATTTCTATCATTACCACTACCGTTTTCTGAGCGCTTCGAGCACTTTCTGTTTGCTCGATCGCACAACCATTAGCCTCGGGTCTGTATGGAATAATTGTTACTTTCTGTCATTCCCATGACTCAGCTAAACACTCCAAGGTTTTGTTCTCAAATTCCCTCTCATTGTCGGTTAATAGAACTTCGGAGTGAACATATCTGCAAACGATACCATTGAAAAACGCTATGGCTACTTCTTCGGCCGTTTTATGCTTAAGTTGGGGAAAATTTCTACTATCCCTTGTTAAGTTCATCTTATTACTCATCATCTATTATCGCATATCTAGGACTCACAAAAAAATTCCCTAAGGACATCCAAATATGTATTCGCTGAAAAGGCTACTAGGTATAGGATACGATCCTAATTTGCATGACGTTGTCCTAGCAGGCTTACATGCGTTGCAAAACCGCACATTCCTTACGAAATTTTCCACATCTTTACCCATATTTTTCCAAATGTATTTAGCACGAACATCATCATGTTTTTTTCTATTCCCAAGTGAGGACTACCGAACCTGCAATAAAAAACTATATCTAAAACCACTGGAATTAAGGACTTTCAGAATTACGATTCTGTGTCGTATCTCCCTTTACTTTCAATTGGTTCTTAACTTATATTTAATTTCCTAACCAACAGATTTCCTTCTAACTCCAAACCCTAAAAAGGCAAAGCTATAACGTTTCTAGACTATTCTCCTCTCAGAAATGCTTTCGCATCTGCTAAAACCTCGTCTCATCTTGCCTTAGCTCTATGAGAGGTATATCCATTGTTTATGCTTCGCTAGTGACCTGCGCGACTTGGCAAACCTTCCGCGTCATTGAAAACTCTGCTGAGAGCATCAGCAACAACATTAAATTTGCCCTCTATATATTTGAGCTCTGCATCAAAATCTCTGATAGTCAGAACCATCGAGCTCTTTTGGGAGACAAATCGGGTTTATTAAAAGATCGAGTAATGGTTTGTGGTCTGTAAGAACTTCTACTTTATTCCCCATCGGTAACATTTTAAAATGAACTAAGCTCGACACTATTGTCAAAGGCTTCCTTATCTATGGTGGCCATGGACTTCTCGTTGCTGCCTTTTGTCCTGAACTTCCTGCTATAAAAAGCTATAGGATGAAATTTCCCATCAAACTTTTGCATAAGGCAAGCACCTATACCTTCCTGGCTTGCATCAGTCACTAATGTATAAGGTTCCTTACAATCTGGAAACTTCAAAACCGGGGGATTCATTAGCGCGTCTTTAAGCTTTTGAAAACTCTCCGCCCGGGTGTTCCTTCTATTGAAATTGAACGTCTTCCCGCAACACATCAGTTAGGGGAGCTGCTATGTTAGAAAAACCCTTTTACGAACCTCCTGAAAAAGAAACCGGCGATACCCAGGAATGACTTAATCTCTTTCTTTGATCTGGGGGTGCGAAAATTCGCTATTGCTTTGACTTTATCGTCATTTACTCTAACCCCTTCCTTAGATATGACGTGACCTAGATATGTGATCTGCTTTTTCAAGAACGAGCACTTGGCTAGCTTGATTTTCAACCCCACTAATCTAAGCCTCCTAAGTACTTCTGTACTTCTGAAGGAACTTCCAGGTGTTGCGCGATCGTGTCCGTTGCGATCAGGATGTCATCCAATAATACACAAAAACATTTTGCCCAATAACCCGTGCAAAACTGTGTTCACCAACCTGGTAAAAGTCATCGGACTGCCCGATAAACCGAAAGGCATTCGCGTAAATTCATAGTGTCCCTTGGGCACTGAAAAGGCGGTATATTCCTTGCTATTCTCGCTGAGAGGTACCTGTAAGAAACCTTGCAACAAATCAATTGAGCTATAAATATTATGTCCCCAATTCGACAAAAAGATCTGGTATGCACGCGACTGGGTAGCGGTCAGGGATCGTTTTCTCATTTAAACGTCTAAAATCGACGCATACACGGACTGAACCGTCTTTCTTTAGGTACCGCTAACAAGGGAAAGTTGTAAGGAGACACACTGGGTCTAATGATTCCTTCTTCTTCCCATCTATTAACCTCTTTCTCTACCTGTTCTCTGATTTTGAAAGGTATGCGATATGCAGGAATATAAATAGGTTTTGAGTTGCTCTCCAAATTTACCTTATGCTCTAACACATTAGTCAAACCCAATTTATCACCTTGCAAGGCTACCGTATCCCCAAATTTTGCCAAGAGCCCGCTTATCGCTTCAACGTGTTCGTTATAATCCGCATTAGCCAAATGTTCTCTGAATGTTCGTTTCCTTGATTGTATTTCTGCCTCCGACAACTCAGGTTTCCCCTCTACGATAGCCACAGAACCACTATCACAATTCCAATCTTGGAAATCCACTATATATGTTTTTCTGGTATCTCCTAGCTGTATCATTACAGTTTAATAGCTCCACCCACGTAACCCCATTCTTGGATACACTGTTCACCGATACGTGCCCCCTAACAACTCCTCTGAGCTTTTCGCTGTTTTCAATAACACACACATGGGTGTTTTCTCATTTCCTTCAATTAACTTTTACCTTTACCATAATCTTTGAACCTCGGTAGTAACATAATATCTTCAATAAAACACTATATTTGTGGTTAGTATCTACCTTATTGCCACCGCCCCATACAAATTACCACCCTCAGTATTATCCCCAGCATTGTTAGTATCAGAAATAACATCCATATTAGTATCATCATCAGTATTGTTTTATCAGAAATAACATCCATATTAGTATCATCACCAGCATTGTTAGTATCAGAAATAACATCCATATTAGTATCATCACCAGCATTGTTAGTATCATTGTTACCACTATGAACTCTGATAGAACCCCCGTAATCATCTCCCATATCACCAACGTGTGTGTTTAACATTACCTTTCCCATAACACTCATATCACCGCAATTAATACCACCGGACACCCTCTCCTCTTTCAATAACCTCCATGTCCTCCATTCTATTCACGTCCTCATATGGTATGAGATAACCCATTTTTCCTATTGTTATCCCATTAGCACCCGCATGGATCGAAATCTTGTGTCTTCTACAAGGAGGATGACCCAACAAGATTTTATTACCTAACGCAATTCCTTTTATTACCAAAAAAGGTTCTGTTAACACTGTCACCGAGAGCAAACTTGCACATCACACACCGTCTCCGTTGAGGGCTACAAAGGGTAATTGGAGAACATGGATTGATACAAATTATAGTCCATTAGATTTTTTGATGCCCCGGTGTCTATAAAAACTGGGATATCCACATCCCCTACTGTTCCATAGACTATAGGCTTGGGCTCTGGGGCGTCCCCCACGAGACCACAATGGCATATACCAATCACCTGTACCCTTTTTGTTGATCGGGCTTCCAAAAATTTCGCCGATCCCTTTGCCCTCTGGTTTGACCTGCCTGGGAAGTTTTCACATTATGATTACGAGAACCTTGAGGTGCAGGCCTCGCATCTCTCCGTATCTGAGACGGACAAGACTGTCAATAGTGATCAGTACTTTTACACATTCCACAATATTTAACCCTACACAATTTCTTTGGATGTCCTGGTTTATTGCAGTTGAAACAACGCAACTGCTGTTGCTTTAGATCGATCGATCTTTTGTTATACTCAACTTTTGCACACAGACGATGAGAAGAAAGTTCCGTGTCTCTCTGTACTCTATCCCTCGGGCCTGTCCCGTTAAAAATTGTGCTATCTACGGTGGGACATTTAGACCTGTGTTTATCTATTTGGGTATAAAGTAATTCTTCATCTGAGGTAGGCTCAACCTCTTCATCAAAGCTATCCACTATTGCATCGAGTACCTCGTGTAAAAGCAGGGAAAAATAGATCAGTTTATGAACATTATTTAGAGGGAGATTATCCCCTTTAACCCATTTAGATGTTTTCAATTTTCCTACCCAATCTGCCACTGCGTCAAACAGCTTTGAACTATGTTTTACAAGGCTATTAGTGCCTTTCCGTAGTTTATAAAGACCTCGAAGGTCTCTCACCATATCTCCGTGTTCCTTTGAGCCATATGCTGTTTTCAAAAATGCTTGCAAGTCTGTCCAGGTACGACATTTTGTAAATTGGAAACTCCTTGACCTATGACTGAGGTCTCCCTTATTGAAATCTAGCAAAGCTTTCGCCTCTCTGAATGCCTCTACATTGTCTACTATATTCTTTCCCGCGCAAATAGTTATTAACCTCTTCTATGAAGATATTTACAGGCTGTGACAATTCGCCATCCACAATCCCTTTGAATGGGCTGACCCCCGCAGTAATGTTCGTCATGTGATGTCGTAGCGTCATAGGTTTAGCATCCGCCATTTTATCTTGTTTCCCAATGCTGTTTTTTCCGCTACACTTCCCCGATCTCAATAATCATGCAAGTATTTATATACACTGAACCCAATCAAGAAAAATCAACACAAATTTTTCCCCAATAATGGATAACAAAAGCTAAGCGTGCCCCATCCCCAATCACAAAATCAACCCCACGAAAATGACAATAAAAAAATAATAAGGTGGGGATAGGAAAAGAAAAAGAATGCAAGATGTTTCCGAGCCAACTCGCCCCTCTCTCTCTCTCTCTCTCTCTCTCTCTCTCTCTCTCTCTCTCTCTCTCTCTCTCTGGCGTGACTCGCCGCAAAAATCCCACTCAGGTAAGTTCGCCACACACAAATATAAGGAACATGAACAAGAACAAAAGGGTAAAGAAAATCCACAAAATATAAAAAGAGACAAAAAAATCTGAAAGAAAAAAAACTCGAAAATACACTTACATCTTCATATGACCGTGAACCGAATTCATATACACCGCAAATATGCGCGAACTGCGACACACTTTAATATGTCGAAAATTAAACAAACTTTCCTCCTTACGTTTTTTTAAACACCTTTATTCCGTAATCTCAATAAATCAAACTGACTTGGCTTGGGAGAGGAAGTCTGAGGAACAGCTTCTCTCTGTCGAATCAGCAGTAATGACCCTGAGTTGCCTGTGACATGATTAATAACCCCTTTTCCTACCAAAAAAAAAAACCCCCCAAAAAAAAAAAGACGAAACCCCCTATTTCTAACTGGTCACCAGTTCCCTTCGTAGCATACCTACAGCTTGAAAGATATATAAAAAGCCTTTACCGCTGCTACCACTGTATTCCCCTCTTTATCCCTTAAACTACACAAACTGGGAACTCTTACCTGTTGCCAACGGTGCCCTGTCTGTAAGATGTCACGAGGCTTATTAAGACTGCGTAAATATAAAAATACTATTTATCTCCAAAGCAATTGGTTATAACAAAGCCCAAAATGATTAACAAGTCATAATGGCATAAACATCCAAATCTACCCATAAAGAAACCAGTAGGATAACATTCTACCCCTCTGACTAAGGTTACACTCCCAAACCCAAAAGTGTCTTATTGTCTCGTGTTAGTCAGGTTAGAGAATCCCGTTTCTAATCAACCATGGAGTCGGACCCATCTGTAATAAAGATAATAGGTATATAGACATACCCCCACATCACTCTTTTCAAAGTATTTATGTAAAGAGAGTATTTTCATACTTCTCTCTCTTTTTCCAAAAGGTAACAGTTTTTCTAGTAGGCCTGTAATACGCGTACAAACGAATGTACATGCCTCACAAACTGGGGGAACGATCTCTGAGTCAAGTTGCTTGTTCAGCAAATACCTTTTTCTCCAAGTGAACTCGCAGTGCACCACCTCTTGTCTCTAAGCGAGGAGAGCTATGTGACTGTACTTCATATATGACACTTTAAACTATTATTAGCCATTCCCCCTCTTTTCATCTATAAACATAGCATAGATCTATTATATATATATATATATTATATATATATATATATATATATATATATATATATATATTTATATATATATATATATATATATATATATATATATATATATATATATATATATATATATATATATATATATATATATATATATATATATATATATATATATATATATATATATATATATATCTGCTATGAAATAATCATATAGTATATATATATATATATATATATATATATATATAGGATATATATATATATATATATATATATATATATATATATATATATATAATATATATATATATATATATATATATATATATATATATATATATATATATATATATATATAATCTCTTATCAAAAGCACATTGGTTAAAATGAAGGTCCTCCGTTTTTAATTTTCGAATAAAAATCAAGTAGTCACATCTGTTGAATATTCGTCTCTTGCCAAAATTCATCTAGTCTTCTGACGAGTTGAAACGTCAGCTCTAATGAATAATTGAGGTGTTACCCAATTCCTATTCCGGATCTCACAAGTTCGAAAACTTCTTCCGGTCGATGGTGATTATCACCCAGCTGGCAGGATACGGCAAGAAGTTCTCGTGTTTGCAGAGTCAAAGTTTGCCACAAGACATTCATCTCCAGACATCACCACTCTTGCGTGAGGATGTTACTAAACAGAGGCCGAGAAGTAACCAAGAAGAGTAGCAAGTAAACTTTCAGCCTCGGCCCGATGATGGTCTATGTTGCTGGAAGACGCACGATCATGGCTAACTTTGACCCTTAATAAAATACAAACTACTAAGCATAGAGGCCTGAAATTTGGTATGGCTGATGATTGGACGGTGAATGATCAACACACCAATTTGCAGCCCTCTATCCTCGGTAGATTTTGGGTACTTTTTAAGATCTGAGGGCAGACAGAAAATGTGCGGAAGGACAGACAAATAGTTTTATTTTACAAAAAACTAAAAGTAAGATTTATACCAAATTCTCATCATTTACATAAGAGGAAAGTTATGTAATTCACCGATACAGAGATGTATATTCCACATCAATGATTTTAAAACAGGAATTCCATCGCCTTTGGTGATCGCTATCTTGAATTCTGATCGTAAAGAACTTGTTTCATGATATTTTACCCTCTCTAGGTCATTTCAGCGTTCGATAAACTGAATTGAGATGAATTTTCCTAAGAGAACTCGCAATTGGATAAAGTATTAGAATGCTCACTTTTCTATAGAATGATCACTTCCATGACAGCTTAAAGTTATCAGTTACCGTTACGTGTCATTCATAATAATAATAATAATAATAATAATAATAATAATAATAATAATAATAAGAAGAAGAAGAAGAAGAAGAAGAAGAAGAAAAAGAAGAAGATTTTTACAAGAGGCTTCCCAATCATGCATCACTAGATAAGTAGAAGCTCTAAAATTCAATTAAAGTTATAGGACAAAGAGACATCTATTTTTATTATACCTTGACAAAACAGTATCCTTTAAATTTATGAAAATTACGCCAAAAACTTTGGTGTGAACGTGTCTCGCTGCTACCTAAAAAGTGAAGTGAATCTATCATAACTTTTCTCACCATACAAACACGCTGAACGTAATGACAATGCTCTATGCTCTCTCTCTCTCTCTCTCTCTCTCTCTCTCTCTCTCTCTCTCTCTCTCTCTCTTTATGTGAATTAAATGATATAGATTAATGCAATACACTAAATATAATACAAATGAAAGAAAAAATAAGGTCTATTACAATCCTGGAACTCACGAACCATTAAATGCTTTTGTAATTCTCAGCCAGTCTTATTTCTCGATAAATTACGCTGCCTGTTCTGAATTCCCCCATTCGAATGTTTTATTCTATTTCCCTCCCATCCCTCTCTAACAGAATGATAGGATTTTATTATTTCTTCTCTTTTTCGAGATATTATGGTGAACAATTCTATTGTTCATCATAATAAGTGATATGTGCGAAGAAACAGAGGGAAACAGAAACATCCAGAGAGATGGAAACAAAGAGAAATCATTATTTCATTCACTAATACTCCATTTCAAGAATGTGTCGCTTCAAGAATGTGTCACTTCGCCAAGCCATTAAGTCCACGGAAAGTCGTCAGATATGAACAGTCCATCTTGATGGTTAAACTTCGACTACGAAACTCAGTCGCAGTTTTCTGATCTCTATATTTCCTTCACAGCTTCTACATCTTTTCTTTCTTAAAGACGTTAATCTTCGACGAAAGAGCCAACACGTGTTTATCTCAGCCAACAAACTTCATACATCGAAACTGTCATCACATGATCTAGAAAACATCTCCTACTAAGGAGAAAAATAATTATAATGATTAAGTTTGGAGAAATATAATTATAACGATTAAGTTTAGCAGAACAGTTTTCTAAAAAACCTTTTTATTTTTAATTCCGCAAAAACACCGTCGTTCCTAGATGTTTTCACACCTGTTCCAACGCCTCGGCATTCCAAAGTTTTCGTTCATTAGGTTCTGAAACGTTGGGAAAACAGGGCGAGGTAGACGAGAGTAATAAAGGGATCATACTGGAATACCTTACAAATAGATGCGAACAATTTTCCTGGTTCGTGGAATGATAACATGAAAGCAAAGTGGCATAAAAACAGAGGCTGCAAAAAAAATTCCAAAAGGTCAAACAGCTCCTCAGTAAAAAGAAATTCTCGGGGTATCGAGGATAATTGTAAAGACAATAGGACACGAATTAATATCGGGTTATATTTCTAAATATAACAAATGTTCTGCTTATATCTTTCGTTTTCGTTTAAAAGTATGAAAATTCTCGCAAAATATTTATTATTGAAGGGATAAATAGGTAATCATCCCAGATAATAATTACATATAGGACAGGAAATCGTAGTATCTACAAATGATTTGAGCTGAGAAATGAAATAAAAAATAAAGAGAAATCTAGAATAGGTATATAAAAAAATTGACAATCGTTATAAAAAATAGAATAAAAGTTGACCTACTGACCGAATATTACGTAATGGAAAATAAGAATAAATATTAATTTTCAAATGATTAAGTCTCTTCGGCCAAAATTTATGCCTGAGCCAAAACCTTTTCGAACATCAGCAGATTTAGATATCCGACAAGACCAGAATTTCCAGTGCAACAATGGAAGAGTTCGTGATTTATACTTATAAATAATTATATATAAAAACGGAAACGTATGCAACGGAATATTCCCAAATACCTCATAATTATGACGGAAACTCCAAAACAGAACTTCTCGGACATTCAAATCCGTTCCCTCGTCTGAATCCGTTGTATAATACAATTAGTCCGAGTTAGACAACAATGATGGAATGTGATATTTGGAAATGGGAAATGTGCACCATCATGAGATGCCATTATCTTCAACAGAATCGCAAATAATTCTAATACTGTTTAGCAATTGTTTTCACCATAAAGGGTGTGATATAACAAATCTCATTTTCTCTGTGTGTGCAAATATTAGTACATGTTTTTTTTGTTTTTTTTTCATAAAATTACTTTTTTACAATTTGAATGAAGTAGTTCAGGTGAGGTTGCTTGCCACACGGCATTTCTGTTGACTTTAGCAAACACCAACACTAATTAAAAGCTGGGTGGACTAGCGGGCGGTAATCCACGAAAGATCCACTGACTTCATAAACCGCTTCAATGCGTGGTCTGCACTGCTCATGGAGCCCATTTAATTGAATGTACCTACCTATGTGTGTGTGTGTGTGTGAATATATATATATATATATATATATATATATATATATATATATATATATATATATATATATGTATATATATATATATATATATATATATATATATATATATATATATATATATATATATATATATATATCTAAGTCTTATCGCTTGGCGATAGACTTTTTGTGTTCTCCTTACGACTGTCATTCGTAAGTATTTTTGGTTCCTCTCATCTCCCTTGGATATCTTAGTAGAGAGGTTCTTTCTTGACTAAAGGAGATGATTCAAACAGGCAAGTTGAACAAGATAACAACTTTATTCTGTAACTCCATACTAGGAGATGCAGCTCGGTCGGAAGACCGATATGTTTGATGGTTGGCGTGGAACTGCCATTCTAAAGCATCGCGTCGATAGCGGAACATTAGCTATCTCAGCAATTCATATTAAAAAACATACGTAGTCCGCCGGCTCGGAAGTTACAAGTTTCCGGCGTAGGTTAACAGGTCAACCGCTTCCCATGGAAGTTGTTGTGCAAAGTTATCATAAACATAAAAATGTTGACAAAGCTTTGAGCTAGATCAGGCTACTGCAGACAGCGCATAGCGTAATCTAGGTCTGCTTTGGTCACGTAGAACCCTCCTAATGCCATGACCCCAGGTCATTGGTTTATATTTACAGATCTTGTAAATCTAATATATATGTAATTATTACATTAGGCTCGGACTGCTACCTATTCAAGCCTTGAATAACAAAAAAAATTACTTTAACATTGTTCATAGGAGCGTGCTCGTAACATACGTCTAGGTATAAACATAATAAGTGATTAAATGCATAAAAAGGTTCTGTTACATACCCTTGTTGACATATTCATAAACAAAGATAAATGCATGGAAAATATAGATCCATGTTTGGTAATACTGATGATAGGTACCCAAAAATAATAAAAAAAAGGTAAAAATCAAAACATGTATACATGATTAATATGATAACATGTAACCTGATTAAGAATAATGGTTACTAAATAATGATTATAGCATGATCATGGATAATTGTTAAAGAGTACTTGACATCTTTTGAATAGATAAATATAATTGTACAATGGTATAATGTATAACTATGGAAATCTGCATAAAAGCAATATATAGGGCTGATATATTTATTAGGTGCCCGAAAAATACCTTTAGGAATATATTAATGTAAATAATTGGGCTATAAGCTTTATTAGGCGCCCTGGAGATACTTTAACTGTTCAATGCAAAAGGCGGCGAGTCATTCTTGTCCTACATTTTTGCCAGCATACGGACCGCTTTTCACACACAACACAATTCCAGACAATTCCCTAGGCACGAACTGAAGTGGCCAGGTTCAGGCGGCCCTAAACGCAAACGACTTGAGTTTAACGGGTACGTCATCTAGACGGCCAGTACGTTCCCTTGGAGATCCTTGTTTACGCCTCAGCCTACGCCAAGCAAAGATGTTGACGGCGATAACCAATATGGCCGTCACGCTGAACACGGCTAGCAGAATGTAGTAGCGAAGATTTTCTCCACCTGCATAAGTCGATGACGCGTTGGTCATCTCAGCCAGTTGCGTCAGACGATGAGCTACTCGCGCGTTGTATGGGAGAGGTAGTGATGGGACGATTGTGGAAGCCCACGTGTAGTTCGCGAAATACGCCTTCTCACGTATTATCGTGTTGACCCCTCTGACGGTATAGTTTGTAGATGTCCCGTATAACCATCGGCTGCTACGAAGATAGGGGCATGGGCGGTGGTACTGTCCGGCACACGACGTCGAATCCGGCCTTATCATAACGGATCCAGGAACCATTATTCATCCTGTATGAATTTATTACCGTAAAAGGGATAAAGTTTCCCCAGACAACCTTCGCTTGTATGAGAGAGAGAGCCGTTTAGCACTATGTCTAACTCACATGAATCCGTTGATATAGGATAGAATTCAAAAGAGTCAGCTGTACAAATTTTATTATTCATGGCTTCTGAACAGTGAGTGAGTTTATCTAAGTCTTTAATGACTGTAAATGATTTCTTATCAGAAGAAATCAGTACATGCCCCGTTAAATTGGGATATTACTGGATTTGAGTTATTCGTCATGAAAGTAGGAAAACGGTGCTATTTTGTATGATTGCCAAGCATCGGAAGAATCAAAAGGAATTGTGATCATAATTCTATAATTTCTTTAACGCTGACTGATATTAGGCTATAATAGAATTCTACTTTTATGGGCATCTAATAAAGGAATATAACCTAGCTTCTCCCGTCCGTTTTCCAAAGTTAACGTCAGATCTTTAATAGGCATGAGGTGAGGAGATAACCACCCTTTGTTGCTAACGTAATTGCTTCTACGTAATCTTTTGACTTTTCAATAAAATGTGATATTTTCACACGGATATGATCTATTTCGAACTATAGTAAGCTAAAGTAGCCAGCAAATGTTGAACTTCCATGACCTGATCGATATTATTTGAATGTTCATTAACGATACTCATTATTGATTGATCGAAGATAACTGGCTGCGAAGTTCAGATAAGGCCAGTTCTGTTTTGTGTTGCAAAAACTCAATTCTTTTATTTTGATTATTTATCTTGAGGCGATTTGAGATTCCTAAGCCTAGATTCGCAACTGATCCTAAGATGTTTAGTCCAGCTAGAATAAGCGGGTTGCGGCGTTCAAGAGTATTGTGCCGCACAGACCACATCAGCAGGTCACGAGCGAGTTCTGCCCTCGGCGGTTTTATTTTGTATGTCATAAGACAACATTTCCGCGACGCTTAGTGTTTGAGCTAGTGAAATCTCTGAGTTAGCATGAAAATTACGTTCGTGCATTTCCCTTAGGGAAATACCAAACCTCATCAGGTCATTCTTTAAGTTAAGGACGTCATCTTCAGGTAGAAAATAGCATGCATATCTACTTCGATAACAATATTACTTGACACGATGAATACATCATCGATTCTCTCGATAATCGAGCCATGATTAAATTCTATTTCTTTCGTCCTAGCGCTCTTTCCATACAACAAAGATGTCTGAATACACAATATCACTCCTAACAATAACAGATTCATTTTTGAAACATGCAATGAGTAAAACAAACATGTAATAACTCGCGTAAAAGAATAGGTTTACATACAATATGATTAATATATATCATATATATATATAATATATAAATTATTATACAAGTTTCATAAATACAAACCCATTTTTTCCCCTCACCTCCATCTACCCTTCTTTAGATTCTGATATGTGCCAATGGGACTATTCTCACATCAGTGGGTTTGGATACATTTGAACCCTAACTCTATTGGACCGTAAATTTTCTAAAATGTTTAAACGGGCCTTCAATCTTAGGTATCAGTTTATAATTTAAACCACGTTTACGAGTATACTTGTATGTATACCTGATCGCCCACGGCATATGTTCTAGTTGGCTTAGCTATTTATCATATCATTATGATCTGTGCTTCTTCTAAATTCTTACGAATTATATTATATCGACTTATGCTTGCATCCATAACATCCTTTAGAGGATTTGATAAATTAGTTGTAGGTTTTAAGATGTGGAAAGGCGTTCGGGCCGGATACCGTACAGTGCCTCGTGTGGTGTCATTTTAATAGACATGATACGAGTGATTAAGTGTGCTTAGTACCGCAGGTATGGCAATGTCCCAGTTGGGGTCTGCCCCCCCTAAGGTGACCCTTAAAATGTTTAAAACCTTACGATTTGCCCTTTCCACTAGCCCATTAGACTCTGGGTGATAGATCATGGTATTGATTTTCTTTATACAAAGGAATTCGCACAAGGAGTTTAAGGAAATGATTATTGAACTCCCCAGCCCGAGTCTGAGATAATGATGTGTGGAATTCCATGTTTACAAATGTAGCACTCGTAAAACTTCCTAGCGCACTCGACCGCTTTTTGTTTTTGTTTTAAGCGCTATCAGTTCTGTATATCGAGTCAAAGCGTCTATAATTACTAGGAGGTGCTTATTTCCTCTGTCTGACTCGTAAATCCTGTTAATAAATCTAAATGTACTCTTTTCAAAGGGTTGATTTGGCACGGGTAAGGCCCCTAGGCTGACAGGTGTCTTCGTGTGCCCTTTGTATTCTTGACAAGTGCGACAATTTGCTATGTGCTTTTTTTATATCTGTAAGCATCGTATGCCAATAAAATAAGGATTTGGCTTTCTGTGACATCAAGGTATAACCCGGGTGTCCGTGCAGTGGATTTTCATGCAACCACTTTAAGACAGTGGGTATGAGTGAGATAGGCACCACCACCTGGTTGTTATTCAACTGCGGTGTGTTGCGGGTTTTCCTCGTCACGGATCTACACAGGATATTGTCCTGTAGGATATAATTCTGCTGCTTATACTTTAGGTATTCTTTTTCCTTCGGATTTCGTTTAACGCAATGATGAGTTTTTCTATTTGCGGATCTTTTCTTTGTTCCGTCTGTAATAGTTCAGCACTCCAGCCCATATCTTCCTGTTCAGATATAGTTTTAACAACGGGCGTGGAGGTTGAGATATCTATTAATTCAGCTAATCTCGGTACAAGATGAAGAGGGGTTGCGTGATAATGCGTCAGCAATGATATTTGCTTTCCCAGGTAAATACCCGATCCTCGCGCCAAAGTCCTGAATGATCATGTGCCACCGAGTTCGCTTGGGGCTGTGACTAAAGCCTTTAAAGAAGTCGGTTAGGGGCTTATGATCATGAGAACCTTGACGGGTAACCGATATTATGAATTTAAATGCACGAGTGAATTAACAATAGCGAGCCTTCCTTGTCTATTACTGCATATTTACTTTCGGAAGGTCTCAGTTTACGTGAATAAAAAGCTATAGGGAAAACTGTTTATCATATTGTTGAAGCAATACCCCACCTACTCCTAGGGTCTGAGGGCGTGTTGCTATGAAAAATTCCTTACCGAAGTCAGGAAATTTCAAGATAGGAGAACTACACAGTTCATCTTTCAATTTATCGAACGCCTGTTGATGAATTTCAGACCATACGAAATCTACGCCTTTTTATAAGATCGGTTAGGGGAGCGGCTATGATTGAGTAGTTGCGATGAAGCGGCGATAGTAGCCGCTGCATCCTAAAAAATTGCTGTATTCCTTGACGTTAGTAGGTATCGGAAAGTTACGGATAGCCGACCCTTATCGTGGACGACTTTAAGACCTTCACTAGAAACCGTGAAACCTAGATAGACTAGTTCTGTTTTAAAAAATTCACACTACTTATCTTTACCCTTAAATTATGCTGCTTAATCTTTGTAACACTAACTCCAATTTACGTAATGTTCTTCTAATGTGTTGGAAAAGATTACTAAGTCATCCAGTAGGCATGTAGGATATCTCCCAACAAGTCTCCAAACACGATGTTTATCATACGAGTAAAAGTTATAGGAGCACAACGTAAACCGAAAGGCATACACAAAAATTCATAATGTCCCCTGGCTGTGCTGAAGGCAGTGTATGGGATACTCTCTTGTTCCAACGGAATCTGATGAAATCCTTTTAGTAAGTCTAGGCTTGTGAAATATTTATTCTGGCCTAGTAAGGATAGGATATCATCGGTACATGGTACTGGGAATCTGTCAGGGATTGTTTCTTCATTTAAACGACGAAAATCTACGCATATCCGCCAAGTTCGATCTTTTTTCGGTACTACTATTAACGGAAAATTATAAGGGCTGTTTGATTTCCTAATGACTCCTTCTTTTAACATTTTACCTACTTCCTCTGTTATCTCATTCTGAAATTTCATAGGAAGTCGGCTACGAAGGTACATAGATTACTTTCTGTTTGTCCTTGAGCCTTATTTGATGCTAGATGACATCCGTTTTTCCTAAGGTTCCATCCGTAGTGGCAAAAACATCATGATATTTAGTTAACAGATTCAAAAATTTCTGCTGAATTTCTTCTTCTTGAATGTCCTTATTGATTTTGTTCTTTATAGATTGCAAAAGGGGTTCATCCGCGACTGATTGAGCGTGTTTATCTCAGCTACGGTAAGAATGCGATGTCTTATAAACTTCGGCATCCAAGATATGTTGATTTTTTGTGGATTACTAAAATGGTATTCAAATGATTACAGACTTCGATGTTACATTGTTGTTGTGAGCCGATTGTATAAATGGCTTGTGTGACGGATAATCCGTGTGTTTTTCAGAGTTTCGAAAGGATTAATGTTTCAGATCCTGGCAAGGTTCTCTTTACACGCACTAATATATTTGAAGTTACGTTAGGCTCGAGAGTTTGCGTGCAAGCTGATATTACGGGTGAGCGAGAGTTCTGTTGGGTTGCCTGTATTATTTCTTGGTTCATGAGATACAGGTGATTGGTTCCGTAATGTAAGTGAACAACTCTGTCTGTCTCTTTATTATCTAAACTGATTTTAAGGTGTATTGAAGACCTATAGAATTTCCCTTTGATATACACGCCGTGTTTTTGCAGGTGCTAAGATAATATTTTGAGTGCCCATAGACGGGTGGTATCCGATAATTACTGCGGGATACTATTAATGTTTTGTACAACGACAAAGGTATCAGCAAACGTGCGCTTACCGACCTTGTACTGTACATGAGTTACGCCCACAACATTTAATTCATTATTCCCAATGCCTGAGAGCCTTATTCCGGACTTTTCTATAGGTAAATTTGAAAAGAGTAAATGATGAGTCCTAAATCCATATTATATTACGTGGACTACCAGAATCAAAGAACAAAGTGAATGACTTATGGTCCAAATTTACTGCATGTAAGGTTGGTCGCAACTCGTCTTGACTAATAATTGCATGAATTTTGTTGCAAATAAAATCTACGGGAACCTGCACAGATTTTTTTGATTCGGCCGTGTGTTTCATAGGAAAATCAATTGTCTCACAATGATCTGATAAAATGATTAAACTGATTATTTGATACAAAAGATGTTGATATTGATGACCCAACATCGCCCTCTCCCCCCTTGGAGTGAACTACGTGGTATTTGTTTTGTTTATTTATCACACCCTGAAAATTCGCTTGCCCTTGCGAGTTCTGGCTAGACGGCCCAGGAACAGAGGTACCTGAAGCACGATTTGTTTGTTTCTGCTGTTGTGCAGAATTTCCGTTTGGTTGTTCTTCTTATAGTACTGAAGACCTTTCTTTATTTGCACTGGCAACTGGTTGCGTGTTTGTAGCATTCTGCCTGTTGATTCCTCGAGTAGCAACGGTTATATGAATGAGTTGAACTATTGTGTATTGAACAAAAACGCGTCCGACAGTCTGAAATCATGTGACCTGGTCGTTTACAGTTATAAACAAACCACCCTGCAACTTGATTATTATTATGTACCACATTTACTGTTGTGGCTTGTTCTCATTTTTTGCAAAAACGTTGAATGAGCGAAGGATCTAGTCGGTACATTTAGACATGTGTTTTTTTGATTTGTTTATCACATCTAATTCCGTACTGTGCGGCTGCAATTTTTTATCAAAACACCGTACTAACGCTTCAGGCAACATTGCAGTGATAGACGTAAGGTAGATCAAACGGATAAAATCTTTCACTTTGATTTTAGCACCCGCAACCCACCCGGAGTTACTTAAACTATCCTGATATTCATTTAGCCGGTCGGCAATTAGCGCCCGCCACCTCGACAACATTGAGCTGAGTCATGGAGGCTTGGTTAAGGATATTTCTCAATACCAATACTACATCTAAAGCCTCTTCACCCCCATACACGGCACGTAATCTAATTTTGAACTCGTCCCATGTAAGCGCCTCTTGGAAGAAACCCATTAGATACGCACTTGCGTCACCTTTTGCCAAAGTCAATGAAGCTCTTGGCCTCCATGTAATTGTACTGCTGGGTCTGTGATGCTTTTTGCTTTTAAATGAGCGTCTACAGATGAGATCCATGCCTCAACATTTTGAGGCAGGAACCCACTGACCCGACCTTGAAAAGGGACAATCGCTGACCTCGCGCTAACGAGAGTCACCACATGGGGGTTGCCAGCCGGAGTAGTTGCCATTTCGGCTTTCACTTTTTTCTTATCACTTCTATTCCTTGCAATCCTATCAAAATATCTATAAGAGTACACTCGACCACTACGTAAACGCATAAGCAATGTACTGTATAAGTGTGTTATAATAATAGGAAAATCCCCAAAAGATACAAAAATACAGATAATATGATAAAATATTATACGAGAATTCCTGCAAGAAACGGTTAATGACAACGAGAAGAGAAAAAAAAAAAAATTAATCTGCGGGCGAGAACCTCGTAGTTGAAGATTGATTCTGTAATGAAGGAAGATTAATATGGCGAACAACTCACCCCCAGAATACTGGATGATCGACTCTTGATGAACAACACTTCACTGAGGAAAAGACCTGAATAGATAAAAATGGTACTTAGCTCCAGATTATATTGCGAAGGATTGTTGACATGGGATGACGTCTCAGTTCCTGTCTACGTCTCGCGTCGGAAGTCATGATGACGTCACGGTCTTCTCTCGGTGCACGATGCGTGGGGAAGTCCAAGATTGATGACGTCACAGCCTCCGTCCTTGCACTACTGCGTCTAGCTGTAAACTCTGCGTCCTTGCTCGTGATCGGGTGATGTTCCCTGTGTTTGTTTTCTTCTTTCCGTTGATGTTTGATGCTGCTCTCGTCCGGTGTAGATTCTCGAAGATAAGTGACAACAGTTGCTCAAACGTCGTTAAAGTTAAATGCTTGTATTCCTCTCGATGAAGGACATAGTTGCGTCTTCATAAACTGTTGCGTTGATTGAAGATCCCGTTTCCTCTGTTTAGTTTGATGTTGAAGGTGGAAGTTGGTTCTTGTAGACCTTCGGTCGGCTGATATGGGTCTTGTTAATTATATTCTTCGTTATACGCTGCCACCACATCTAAGTCTTATCGCTTGGCGATAGACTTTTGTGTTCTCCTTACGACTGTCATTCGTAAGTATTTTTGGTTCCTCTCATCTCCCTTGGATATCTTAGTAGAGAGGTTCTTTCTGACTAAAGGAGATGATTCAAACAGGCAAGTTGAACAAGATAACAACTTTATTCTGTAACTCCATACTAGGAGATGCAGCTCGGTCGGAAGACCGATATGTTTGATGGTTGGCGTGGAACTGCCATTCTAAAGCATCGCGTCGATAGCGGAACATTAGCTATCTCAGCAATTCATATTAAAAAACATACGTAGTCCGCCGGCTCGGAAGTTACAAGTTTCCGGCGTAGGTTAACAGGTCAACCGCTTCCCATGGAAGTTGTTGTGCAAAGTTATCATAAACATAAAATGTTGACAAAGCTTTGAGCTAGATCAGGCTACTGCAGACAGCGCATAGCGTAATCTAGGTCTGCTTTGGTCACGTAGAACCCTCCTAATGCCATGACCCAGGTCATTGGTTTATATTTACAGATCTTGTAAATCTAATATATATGTAATTATTACATATATATATATATATATATATATATATATATATATATTATATATATATATATATATATATATATATATATACATACATATAGATATATATATATATATATATATATATATATATATATATATATATATATATATATATTATATATATATATATATATATATATATATATATATATATATATATATATATGATATATATATATATATATATATATATATATATATATATATATATATTATATATATATATATATATATATATATATTGTACGAAGTGCCAAGTATCTGGTTACCATTGCATCAAATATTACCTCACCAAAAGCCAACACCTGAACCCTCATAACACGTTAAAACGACTGAATACACGAAAGGCAACAGTGATCCCTTACACTTACCAGTATTGCAGAAAATCAGACTAAGTTCATTAAAACAGGTGTTGAGGTAATCTTGTAAGTAATTAAATTAATCAAAGGGCATCACTCCATCAACAACTTTTCAAACTCTAAGTATTTCCCTGATTTCAGAAGTCTAAGTACTTTCCTGGTTCTAAGTCACTTCAAGAAAATTGAAGGAAAGCAAATCATTACCACTCAATGTTTCTACCTAACATAAATATAATCATAATATATATATTTATACTGGTGTAAGATAAAGAAAACACTTATAAAAATTTTAAATACAAAAATTTATTATTAAATTCAAAATTTATAAGTGAAATTCACAATGTCAGGGAAAATTACTGTTACTTGAAAACAAAGTAAAGTTTAATTAATTCTTGAATCAAATTAGTAAAATTAAATCAAAATTAATTTATCACAAAATTCAAGAAAATTAATTCAATCAAAATTCAAAAGTGTTAGGCAATAACTGAAAATTTGAAATTAATTCACAAGTGCTAAAAAACAACAATAAAACTTTGAAAAGAATTCTAAGTAAATGCAAATCAATTCACAAGTGTTAATTTAATTAAATGTGCAATGATAAAGCAATGAAATAACTAAGTCAATTAAATTGTGAATGCAAATGAAAATATAAAAACAAAAAGACACACTTCAATAAGAAAATGAATAAGTGCACAAACAATGGAACAGACACAAACACAAAAAATATCAGCAATGTGTAAAGTGTAAAATCTTTTTCATAACACTGTAACCAACAGTTTTTACCAAACCTTCTTAAACAGACAACAGTTCCTATCAATTATTAGTTAAACACACTCCCTATCCATTATTAGTTATTCACTGTTCCTAACAATTATTAGTTGCAACTAATAAAAATATACAACACTTTACCTTGGTATACCAGTTTCTTTCTCTTTTGCTGCAGCTTGTATATTACACTTTCACAAAAACAAGGCGCCGTTACGAAATGTTTGTTCAGATTCCACAAAAGAAACTAAATAACACTAAATAAATTCTAAGAATATCAAATATAGAATTCTCACAAGTTATGAGTGACCAATTTACGTTACGTTTAAAATAATCTCGATGTCGAGTGAGAGAGAGAGAGAGAGCGAGAGAGAGAGAGGGAGATCTCACTGCCTCGAGGTCTTAAGATCGAATGAAAATCTCTTCCTTTATGGAAATGACAGAGCAGATGTCTCAAAACGTTCTAGGCACGAAAGCTTCTCGAAAGTTCTGAAATCTGACGCAATCTTACACACATAATGTGCACCATCCACGTGGGACTTGGCAAATACATACACGTACAAGACAAGACTGCTCAACAGATACGTACCCGATTGAACGGAGGGTAAACGATAATTAAGATTGACATGTTTTTATGACAACGAGCTCGCTATCAAACGCGCTGACAGAGCAGGGAAGCAAACGGATCTCGCAGACTCTAATTTTAAAGTGCTGACATAAAGTTAAACATTTGCAGTTTGAAAAGACAAGGATCTCTCTCTTTACGTTATATATATTTTCTTTTACAAGACGTTAATGTGAAATCTGAACACATTTTAAAACATCCTATTCTAAGCTATCTAGGAATCTGAAAAAATGTTACACAATCTACAAGACATTTCAAAGAGGGGAAAACATGCATTTTGAAAGTAGCAATAATATAATATACCTCCCCCCAGAAGTTTTTTATCACGGTGTTGAATCCAACGATTCGCAACGAGATAAATAATCAGCAACTACATTGTTTTTGCCACTAATGTGCTGCACTCTTAAGTTATACTGTTGCAGGCACAAAGACCACCTGGTCAGTCTTTGATTATGGTTTTTCATTTTCTGGATAAATGACAGTGGATTGTGATCAGACAAAACACTGCAATTTCTCATTCCTAGGTCTATTCACATACACTTCAAAATTTTTTCAATGCGGTGATTAAGGCTAAGTTCCTAAAGTTTCCTCTCGATTGTCGAATATACTTTCTGATGTTTTTTCAATTTTGTAGACATGAAGCATACAGGATGGTAGATATTATTTTCATCTTCTTGAAGTAGAACAGCTCCAACACCACAGTCTGACGCATCACTTGTATCTACAAAACAAATTTCTTGTCGAAGTCTGGAGCTTGAAGTACTGGTCTTGAAGTTAAAATGGCTTTTACCTTCTCAAAGGAGAATTTCTTGACACTCTGGAGTCCAAATAAACTTAGCTTTGGGACTAGTCAAGTCTGTCAAGGGAGCTACTACTGGCTGAGAAACTTTGGGCAAAACGACGATAGAAACCAGCCATGCCTAAAAATCTCTGTAGCTGTTTCCTGGTAGTAGGTGGGGTAGCCTTACGGATACCTTCTACATTAGCATTTACTGGAGCAAGAAGGGCCTTTTCCAACTTCAAACCAAGATACTGTACAGTTGCCTTTCCAAACTCACTCTTCTCTAAGGTTGACTGTTAATCCTGCTTCTTGTAGTTTTCTTGAAAAACTTTCTTCAGAATCTTCAGATGTTCTTCCCACGTTGTAGAGTAAATCACGATGTCATCTAGGTATACACCTACTCCTTCTATTGATCCTAACAGTTGATCCATCACTCGTTGAAATGTTGCGGGTGCATTCATCAGACCAAACGGCAGAACAGTATACTGATATAGTCCAAAAGGAGTAATAAAAGCTGACAGCAGCTTCGCATTCTCATCTAAGGGAATTTGATAATATCCTTTCAACAAGTCTATCTTGGAAACAAACTTGGCTTGCCCAATATTATCAAGTAACTCATCTATAAGAGGCAAAGGATAATTATTAGTGTGGCTGATAGAATTCAGCTTTCTATAATCAGTACACATCCTAAAGGAACCATCTGGTTTCTTCACCAACACACATGGAGAACTGAAGTGACTGAAATCTGACGCAATCTTACACACATAATGTGCAACATCCACGTGGGACTTGGCAAATACATACACGTACAAGACAAGACTGCTCAACAGATACGTACCCGATTGAAACGGAGGGTAAACAATAATTAAGATTGACATGTTTTTTATGACAACGAGCTCGCTATCAAACGCGCTGACAGAGCAGGGAAGCAAACGGATCTCGCAGACTCTAATTTTAAAGTGCTGACATAAAAGTTAAACATTTGCAGGTTTGAAAAGACAAGGATCTCTCATCTCTCTCTTTACGTTATATATATATTCTTTTACAAGACGTTAATGCGAAATCTGAACACACATTTTAAAACATCCTATTCTAAGCTATCTAGGAATCTGAAAAATGTTACACATCTACAAAGACATTTCAAAGAGGGGAAAACATGCATTTTGAAAGTAGCAATATATAATATACCTCCCCCCAGAAGATTTTTATCACGGTGTTGAATCCAACGATTCGCAACGAGATAAATAATCAGCAACTACATTGTTTTTGCCACTAATGTGCTGCACTCTTAAGTTATACTGTTGCAGGCACAAAGACCACCTGGTCAGTCTTTGATTATGGTTTTTCATTTTCTGGATAATTGACAGTGGATTGTGATCAGAAAACACTACAATTTCTTCATTCCTAGGTCTATTCACATACACTTTCAAATTTTTTTCAATCGCGTGATTAAGGCTAAAGTTTCCTTCTCGATTGTCGAATATACTTTCTGATGTTTTTTCAATTTTTGTAGACATGAAGCATACAGGATGGTAGATATTATTTTCATCTTCTTGAAGTAGAACAGCTCCAACACCACAGTCTGACGCATCAACTTGTATCACAAATTTCTTGTCGAAGTCTGGAGCTTGAAAGTACTGGTCTTGAAGTTAAAATGGCTTTTACCTTCTCAAAGGAGAATTTCTTGACACTCTGGAGTCCAAATAAACTTAGCTTTGGGACTAGTCAAGTCTGTCAAGGGAGCTACTACGGCTGAGAAATTTGGGCAAAAACGACGATAGAAACCAGCCATGCCTAAAAATCTCTGTAGCTGTTTCCTGGTAGTAGGTGGGTAGCCTTACGGATACCTTCTACATTAGCATTTACTGGAGCAAAGAAGGCCTTTTCCAACTTCAACCAAGATACTGTACAGTTGCCTTTCCAAACTCACTCTTCTCTTAAGTTGACTGTTAATCCTGCTTCTTGTAGTTTCTTGAAAACTTTCTTCAGAATCTTCAGATGTTCTTCCCACGTTGTAGAGTAAATCACGATGTCATCTAGGTATACACCTACTCCTTCTATTGATCCTAACAGTTGATCCATCACTCGTTGAAATGTTGCGGGTGCATTCATCAGACCAAACGGCAGAACAGTATACTGATATAGTCCAAAAGGAGTAATAAAAGCTAACAGCAGCTTCGCATTCTCATCTAAGGGAATTTGATAATATCCTTTCAACAAGTCTATCTTGGAAACAAACTTGGCTTGCCCAATATTATCAAGTAACTCATCTATAAGAGGCAAAGGATAATTATTAGTGTGGCTGATAGAATTCAGCTTTCTATAATCAGTACACATCCTAAAGGAACCATCTGGTTTCTTCACCAACACACATGGAGAACTGAAGTGACTGAAATCTGACGCAATCTTACACACATAATGTGCAACATCCACGTGGGGACTTGGCAAATACATACACGTACAAGACAAGACTGCTCAACAGATACGTACCCGATTAAACGGAAAGGGGGTAAACGATAATTAAGATTGACATGTTTTTTATGACAACGAGCTCGCTATCAAACGCGCTGACAGAGCAGGGAAGCAAACGATCTCGCAGACTCTTAATTTTAAAGTGCTGACATAAAAGTTAAACATTTGCAGGTTTGAAAAGACAAGGATCTCTCATCTCTCTCTTTACGTTATATATATATTCTTTTACAAGACGTTAATGCGAAATCTGAACACACATTTTAAAACATCCTATTCTAAGCTATCTAGGAATCTGAAAAAATGTTACACAATCTACAAGACATTTCAAAGAGGGGAAAACATGCATTTTGAAAGTAGCAATATATAATATACCTCCCCCCAGAAGATTTTTTATCACGGTGTTGAATCCAACGATTCGCAACGAGATAAATAATCAGCAACTACATTGTTTTTGCCACTAATGTGCTGCACTCTTAAGTTATACTGTTGCAGGCACAAAGACCACCTGGTCAGTCTTTGATTATGGTTTTTCATTTTTTTCTGGATAATTGACAGTGGATTGTGATCAGGAAAACACTGACAATTTCTTCATTCCTAGGTCTATTCACATACACTTCAAATTTTTTCAATGCGGTGATTAAGGCTAAAGTTTCCTTCTCGATTGTCGAATATACTTTCTGATGTTTTTCAATTTTGTAGACATGAAGCATACAGGATGGTAGATATTATTTTCATCTTCTTGAAGTAGAACAGCTCCACACCACAGTCTGACGCATCAACTTGTATCACAAATTTCTTGTCGAAGTCTGGAGCTTGAAGTACTGTCTTGAAGTTAAAATGGCTTTTACCTTCTCAAAGGAGAATTTCTTGACACTCTGGAGTCCAAATAAACTTAGCTTTGGGGACTAGTCAAGTCTGTCAAGGGAGCTACTACGGCTGAGAAATTTGGGCAAAAACGACGATAGAAACCAGCCATGCCTAAAAATCTCTGTAGCTGTTTCCTGGTAGTAGGTGGGGTAGCCTTACGGATACCTTCTACATTAGCATTTACTGGAGCAAGAAGGCTTTTCCAACTTCAAACCCAAGATACTGTACAGTTGCCTTTCCAAACTCACTCTTCTCTAAGTTGACTGTTATCCTGCTTCTTGTAGTTTCTTGAAAACTTTCTTCAGAATCTTCAGATGTTCTTCCCACGTTGTAGAGTAAATCACGATGTCATCTAGGTATACACCTACTCCTTCTATTGATCCTAACAGTGATCCATCAACTCGTTGAAATGTTGAGGGTGCATTCATCAGACCAAACGGCAGAACAGTATACTGATATAGTCCAAAAGGAGTAATAAAAGCTGACAGCAGCTTCGCATTCATCTAAGGGAATTTGATAATATCCTTTCAACAAGTCTATCTGGAAACAAACTTGGCTTGCCCAATATTATCAAGTAACTCATCTATAAGAGGCAAAGATAATTATTGTGTGGGCTGATAGAATTTCAGCTTTCTATAATCAGTACACATCCTAAAGGAACCATCTGGTTTCTTCACCAACACACATGGAGAACTGAAGTGACTGAAATCTGACGCAATCTTACACACATAATGTGCAACATCCACGTGGGACTTGGCAAATACATACACGTACAAGACAAGACTGCTCAACAGATACGTACCCGATTGAAACGGAGGGTAAACGATAATTAAGATTGACATGTTTTTTATGACAACGAGCTCGCTATCAAACGCGCTGACAGAGCAGGGAAGCAAACGGATCTCGCAGACTCTAATTTTAAAGTGCTGACATAAAAGTTAAACATTTGCAGGTTTGAAAAGACAAGGATCTCTCATCTCTCTCTTTACGTTATATATATATTCTTTTACAAGACGTTAATGCGAAATCTGAACACACATTTTAAAACACCTATTCTAAGCTATCTAGGAATCTGAAAAATGTTACACAATCTACAAGACATTTCAAAGAGGGGAAAACATGCATTTGAAAGTAGCAAATATAATATACCTCCCCCCAGAAGATTTTTTATCTCGTGTTGAATCCAACAATTCGCAACGAGATAAATAATCAGCAAACTACATTGTTTGCCACTAATGTGCTGCACTCTTAAGTTATACTGTTGCAGGCACAAAGACCACCTGGTCAGTCTTTGATTATGGTTTTTCATTTTCTGGATAATTGACAGTGGATTGTGATCAGAAAACACTACAATTTCTTCATTCCTAGGTCTATTCACACTACACTTCAAATTATTTTCAATGCGGTGATTAAGGCTAAAGTTTCCTTCTCGATTGTCGAATATACTTTCTGATGTTTTTTCAATTTTGTAGACATGAAGCATACAGGATGGTAGATATTACTTTTCATCTTCTTGAAGTAGAACAGCTCCAACACCACAGTCTGACGCATCAACTTGTATCACAAATTTCTTGTCGAAGTCTGGAGCTTGAAGTACTGGTCTTGAAGTTAAAATGGCTTTTTCCTTCTCAAAGGAGAATTTCTTGACACTGGAGTCCAAATAAACTTAAGCTTTGGGACTAGTCAAGTCTGTCAAGGGAGCTACTACGGCTGAGAAATTTGGGCAAAAACGACGATAGAAACCAGCCATGCCTAAAAATCTCTGTAGCTGTTTCCTGGTAGTAGGTGGGGTAGCCTTACGGATACCTTCTACATTAGCATTTACTGGGAAGAGCAAGAAGGGCCTTTCCAACTTCAAACCCCAAAGATTACTGTACAGTTGCCTTTCCAAACTCACTCTTCTCTAAGTTGACTGTTAATCCTGCTTCTTGTAGTTTCTTGAAAACTTTCTTCAGAATCTTCAGATGTTCTTCCCACTTTGTAGAGTAAATCACGATGTCATCTAGGTATACACTACTCCTTCTATTGATCCTAACAGTTGATCCATCACTCGTTGAAATGTTGCGGGTGCATTCATCAGACCAAACGGCAGAACATGTATACTGATATTAGTCCCCAAAACCTTGGAGTAATAAAAGCTAACAGCAGCTTCGCATTCTCATCTAAGGGAATTTGTGAATTTAATATCCTTTCAACAAGTCTATCTTGGAAACAAACTTGGCTTGCCCAATATTATCAAGTAACTCATCTAGAAGCAGGCAAAGGATAATTATTAGTGTGGCTGATAGAATTCAGCTTTCTATAATCAGTACACATCCTAAAGGAACCATCTGGTTTCTTCACCAACACACATGGAGAACTGAAGTGACTGAAATCTGACGCAATCTTACACACATAATGTGCAACATCCACGTGGGACTTGGCAAATACATACACGTACAAGACAAGACTGCTCAACAGATACGTACCGATGAAACGAGGGTAAACGATAAAATTAAAGATTGACATGTTTTTTATGACAACGAGCTCGCTATCAAACGCGCTGACAGAGCAGGGAAGCAAAACGGATCTCGCAGACTCTAATTTTAAAGTGCTGACATAAAAGTTAAACATTTGCAGGTTTGAAAAGACAAGGATCTCTCATCTTCTCTTTACGTTTACTATATATATTCTTTTACAAGACGTTAATGCGAAATCTGAACACACATTTTAAAACATCCTATTCTAAGCTATCTAGGAATCTGAAAAAATGTTACACAATCTACAAGACATTTCAAAGAGGGGAAAACATGCATTTTGAAAGTAGCAATATATAATATACCTCCCCCCAGAAGATTTTTTATCACGGTGTTGAATCCAACGATTCGCAACGAGATAAATAATCAGCAACTACATTGTTTTTGCCACTAATGTGCTGCACTCTTAAGTTATACTGTTGCAGGCACAAAGACCACCTGGTCAGTCTTTGATTATGGTTTTTCATTTTCTGGATAAATGGACAGTGTGGATTGTGATCAGAAAACACTACAATTTCTTCATTCCTAGGTCTATTCACATACACTTCAAATTTTTCAATGCGGTGATTAAGGCTAAAGTTTCCTTCTCGATTGTCGAATATACTTTCTGATGTTTTTTCAATTTTGTAGACATGAAGCATACAGGATGGTAGATATTATTTTCATCTTCTTGAAGTAGAACAGCTCCAACACCACAGTCTGACGCATCAACTTGTATCACAAATTTCTTGTCGAAGTCTGGAGCTTGAAGTACTGGTCTTGAAGTTAAAATGGCTTTTACCTTCTCAAAGGAGAATTTCTTGACACTCTGGAGTCCAAATAAACTTAGCTTTGGGACTAGTCAAGTCTGTCAAGGGAGCTACTACGGCTGAGAAATTTGGGCAAAAACGACGATAGAAACCAGCCATGCCTAAAAATCTCTGTAGCTGTTTCCTGGTAGTAGGTGGGGTAGCCTTACGGATACCTTCTACATTAGCATTTACTGGAGCAAGAAGGCCTTTTCCAACTTCAAACCCAAGATACTGTACAGTTGCCTTTCCAAACTCACTCTTCTCTAAGTTGACTGTTAATCCTGCTTCTTGTAGTTTCTTGAAAACTTTCTCAGAATCTTCAGATGTTCTTCCCAGTTGTAGAGTAAATCACGATGTTACATCTAGGTATACCACCCTACTCCTTCTATTGATCCTAACAGTTGATCCATCACTCGTTGAAATGTTGCGGGTGCATTCATCAGACCAAACGGCAGAACAGTATACTGATATAGTCCAAAAGGAGTAATAAAAGCTGACAGCAGCTTTCGCATTCTCATCTAAGGGAATTTGATAATATCCTTTCAACAAGTCTATCTTGGAAACAAACTTGGCTTGCCCAATATTATCAATTAACTCATCTATAAGAGGCAAAGGATAAATATTAGTGTGGCTGATAGAATTCAGCTTTCTATAATCAGTACACATCCTAAAGGAACCATCTGGTTTCTTCACCAACACACATGGAGAACTGAAGTGACTTGAACTGGTTCTGCTAATCCATGTGCAGCAAATACTCAACTTCTTTCTTCAAAACATCTCGATGATACGGTGATAAGCGATAGGCTCTTTGCTTGAAAGGTTTTCCATCTTCTTGAATCTTGATTTCATGCTTGGTCAGATCAGTACGTCTAGGCACATCTGAAAAAATTTCTGGCAAAAAACTTCTAATTACGTCACCTAAGTCTTACCTTGTTCAACACTCAGATGTTTCAATTTATCCTCCAAATTTTCCAAAATTGAAGAATTATTCATCTTGCTTGCAGCTCCCAATTCGTAGCCATCATCGTCTTCTGTAGATAAAGTTGTCTGGGTTACTGACACAGTTTCAGTTTTAGTTTCTGAGAAATAAGGTTTCAAGAGGTTCACATGTATCTTCCTTTGTCTTCTTCTTCTTTCTGGTGTTTCAATCACATAAGTTCTATCACTTAACTTCTGAATTATCTTGTAAGGACCTTGAAATTTATTAGTGAGGGGAAATCTCTTGACAGGTAAGAACACTAACACTTGTGACCAATACTAAAACTTCTTAGCTTAGCCTTAGCATCAAATCCTCTTTCATTTTCTCTTGACTCATTTTCAAGTTTTCTAAAGAGAATTTTCTAATCTCTTTCAACCTCTTCCTTAAGTTCTTCACATACTCTGCTTGGCTTTCCTCTTGATTTTCTTCCCAATTTTCTGCAAGAATCTTCAACGGTCCTCTCACTTCTCTTCCAAAAATCATCTCATTAGGTGAACATCCCATACTTTCTTGATAAGCATTCCTAACTTCAAACAACATTAATGGTAAACAAACATCCCATTCTCTTCCTGACTCAGAACAATACTTTGTCAGCATACTTTTCAATGTCTTGGTGGAACCTTTCCAAGGCACCTTGAGTTTCTGGATGATAGGCATGTGGATAACTGTTGTTTCACTCCTAACAAATTCATCACATCCTGGAATAACTTTGAAGTAAAGTTTGTTCCTCTGTCACTTTGTACAATTTCTGGTATACCAAACTTTGAGAAAAACTCCACAAGTTTTCCAGCAACTATCTTGGCAGATATGTTTCTAACAGGATTGCTTGTGGATACCTTGTCACAGGAAACATTAATGTTAATAAATACTCATTTCCTTTCTTTGTCTTCGGCAATGGTCCAACATATCTATAATCACTTTGCTAAAGGGTTCTCCTCTAACTTCTATAGGTTGTAGGGGGGCTTTCTTGATGGTTTCATTCGGTTTTCCAGCTATCTGGCAGGTATGACACTCACGACAGAAACTGCTAAACATCTCTGTGAAGTCCAGGCCAGAAAAAATATTTCATGATCTTCTCCACAGTCTTCCTGATTCCCATATGTCCAGACTCATGAGCTACTGCAACCACTTGCTTTCTCAATGAATATGGAATCAAAATTTGATGATATTCGCCCCATACAGCATCTCCTGGTATATCTGTAGGTCTATACTTCCTCATCAGCAAACCTTCCTTCAGATAGTAACAGGTAGGAGTTTGTTGCATCTCTCTCGATCAACAACTCTGAAGAACAAATCAGTTAACGATGCATCCTTCTTCTGCAAGTCCATCAGCTTCTCTCTTGTCACTGACCAACTTCAAGGGTTGAATTCTCAATATCTGCTAACTCAAGTTTCAGCTACTGTTAGTTTCACTACTGTCTTCAGCAACACTTTGACTACTCGGAGTCTCTTCAGGAACATCAGGTTCTTCTTCTTCGTCGTCGTCGTCCTTCATCTTCTTGGGAAATCTCTTCTTGGTCAGCACTATGGGAAACTTCACTTCCCTGGAATAATTCTTCTAAGCACAAGATCCTTCACTTGATCCTTCTTGGGTGTGTAAATCCTCAGTTTCTTCACTTATAGCGAGTCCTCTTCATACTTCTGGTAGTTACACAATAGGAAACAGGTGGGGGTTATTCTTCTCCAACTCTTCTGTAGGACTAATCCTCAATGGTTTGTCTGTCACTACAGGACCAAGGAATAAATTGGCACAGACCACCAAACTTCATTGCCCCAACAGAACATGTCATACCTTTCCACAGCTAGTGAGGTCCTTTTACAGCAAAATCAACATTCCCTGTCACCAATTCACATGACTGGTGTAAGCGGCATATAGGAGTTACTTCCTCTCCTCCTATACCCTTCAAAATAACTGAATCTCCTGTGAGACTCTTCTCCAACTGAGGGTGAGAACCACGTACAGTACTACCACACTATGGTTACTCCCTGTATCACGTAATATCTTGACTGGTACCTGCATACTTCCTTCTTGAGTTGACAGCATACCCTCATAGATATATGGCTTAAAAGCCTCCACACTGCTTAAACCACTCACTGCTTGAGGTAACATTTCCACTGGTTGCTAAACATTCAGCTTGTTTAGTTTCATTCTTCTCTGGAGTCTGATTCTTTCCCACACTGCTCTTCGTAGTGTTTGTTCACAACTTGACTAACTGGTTTTGACTGCTGTTGATTCTGGTAACACTCTTGACTGTAGTGTCCTACTCTTCCACACTTGAAACAGACATTAGGTTTCTGTAACTGTTTTGAAAAACTGGATGAGGATTTCACATTAATTTTGCTGAGCTGTATTACCTTGTGGTACTCTTAGTAGTATCACTTGAAGTTTTCCCATTAAAGTTTGTTCCTGTTATTTGGATAAGACTTAAAACCTGGGCGTTGTTGACTCTGGTACTTGACATTGTAATTTCGTTTACTACTGATTATATTGTAATCTTCACTAAGTGTAGCGGCTTTGTCAAGTTTCTTCACTTCTCTCTCTCTTAAATAGGCTCTTATATGTTCAGGAATTCCCTTAAGATACTGTTCAAGAACAAGTAAACGTACCTTCTAACTCATCAAAAGTTTTAAACTTTAGCAGCTTCTACCCAACGTTTGAAACACCTTCTCACTTTGTAAGCATAATCTAAGAAGGTTTCCCTTCTCATCTTTTCTTAAATTTCTGAATCTCTCATTGTAGTACTCTGGGGTCATCTGGTAACTTGTAGCACACTGTGTTTAAGTACCTTGTAGTCTTTACACTGATCAGCTGTTAAGGCTAGATAAGCACTTCTCCCTTTACCAATCAGACACTTTGTAGCAAACTGACCATTTATCCTCTGGCCATCCATACCTGAAGCCACTTTCTCAAAGTGATCAAAAACTCATCTGGAGCTTCTTCAGTAAACTTAGGGATTAACTTCTGTACTCTCACTACATCAAATACAGGGTCTTGATTACCTTGGTTAGGGTTAGACGGTGTTACAGGTAATGTGGATCTAGCTCTTATTAATTCCATTTCCCTTTCATGTCTTGCGAGTTCTCTTTCCTCTTTTATTCTTTCTCTTTCCTCTTCTGCTGCTTTTTCTTCTTCTCTTTCTCTTCTTTCTTGTTTTTCCCTGTCTATTCTTTCTCTTTCAGCATTGCATTCTCTCTCTTTCAGCAAGCATTTTTAGCTTAATCAAATTCTCTTCTGCTTCAATGCGTCTAAGCTCTAACTCTGCATCACTTTTCTCTTTCTTTTCTGCTTGCTTATTTATGAGATCAGCACGTGCTACATTCAACCAACTCTTGAGCCAAATCTAACTCATCTTCATCAGTTATTCTACCAGAGGTTATCAATGATTCCATAGCAATACATCTTATTTGTGCCTTTACCATACTAGTAGACACATAACCACCACATGCCTCTGCTAAAGCGCTCCACTGTGCTCTAGACCAGAGTGGTTTCAGACAAAACTTGGACGGAAGGAGTGCTAAAAAATTTCCTGACATTGAACTGAGCCATTTTCCTCTAAGTTATCAATTTACAATTCAATACAATAAATGCAAAACAAAACTATATGGTCACTCTCCTAACAAAATATATTCCTAACACCACCAGTATATTCTAGAGTGATAATAAAATCTGCTTTCCCGGGTCTCTGGGCACCATTAAACAATGTTACGAAGTGCCAAGTATCTGGTTACCTTGCATCAAATATTACCTCACCAAAAGCCAAACACCTGAACCCTCATAACACGTTTAAACGACTGAATACACTAAAGGCAACAGTGATCCCTTAACACTTACCAGTATTGCAGAAAATCAGGACTAAGTTCATTAAAACAGGTGTGAGTAATCTTGTAAGTAATTAAATTAATCAAAGGGCAAAGGGATCACTCCATCAACAACTTTCAAACTCTAAGTATTTCCCTGATTTCAGAAGTCTAAGTACTTCCTGGTTCTAAGTCACTTCAAGAAAATTGAAGGAAAGCAAATCAATTACCACTCGATGTTCATACCTAACATGAATATAATCATAATTATATATATTTATACTGGTGTAAGATAAAGAAAACACTTATAAAAATTTTAAATACAAAAATTTATTATTAAATTCAAAATTTATAAGTGAAATTCACAATGTCAGGGAAAATTACTGTTACTTGAAAACAAAGTAAAGTTTAATTAATTCTTGAATCAAATTAAGTAAAATTAAATCAAATTAATTTATCACAAAATTCAAGAAAATTAATTCAATCAAAATTCAAAAGTGTTAGGCAATAACTGAAAATTTGAAATTAATTCACAAGTGCTAAACAAAACAATAAAACTTGAAAAGAATTCTAAGTAAATGCAAATCAATTCACAAGTGTTAAATTTAATTAAATGTGCAATGATAAAGCAATGAAAATAACTAAGTCAATTAAATTGTGAATGCAAATGAAAATATAAAACAAAAAGACACACTTCAATAAGAAAATGAATAAGTGCACAAACAATGGAACAGACACAAACACAAAAATATCAGCAATGTGTAAAAGTGTAAATCTTTTTCATAACACTGTAACCAACAGTTTTTACCAAACCTTCTTAACAGACAACAGTTCCTATCAATTATTATTTAAACACACTCCCTATCCATTATTAGTTATTCACTGTTCCTAACAATTATTAGTTGCAACTAATAAAAATATACAAAACACTTTTACCTTGGTATAACCAGTTTCTTTCTCTTTTGCTGCAGCTTGTATATTACAATTTCACAAAAACAAGGCGCCGTTACGAGAAATGTTTGTTCAGAATTCCACAAAAGAAAACTAAATAACACTTTAAATAAATTCTAATGAAATATCAAATATAGAATTCTCACAAGTTATGAGTGACCAAATTTACGTTACGTTAAAATAATCTCGATGTCGAGTGAGAGAGAGAGAGAGAGAGAGCGAGAGAGAGAGGGAGATCTAACTGCCTCGAGGTCTTAAGATCGAATGAAAATCTCTTCCTTTATGGAAATGACAGAGCAGATGTCTCAAAACGTTCTAGGCACGAAAGCTTCTCGAAAGTTCTGAAATCTGACGCAATCTTACACACATAATGTGCAACATCCACGTGGGACTTGGCAAATACATACACGTACAAGACAAGACTGCTCAACAGATACGTACCCGAGGGGGGGGGGGGGGGGGTTGAAACGGAGGGTAAACGATAATTAAGATTGACATGTTTTTTATGACAACGAGCTCGCTATCAAACGCGCTGACAGAGCATGGAAGCGCAAACGGATCTCGCAGACTCTAATTTTAAAGTGCTGACATAAAAGTTAAACATTTGCAGGTTTGAAAAGACAAGGATCTCTCTCTTTACTTATTATATATATTCTTTTACAAGACGTTAATTCGAAATCTGACACATTTAAAACATCCTATTCTAAGCTATCTAGAATCTGAAAAAATGTTACACAATCTACAAGACATTTCAAAGAGGGGAAAACATGCATTTTGAAAGTAGCAAGGCTATATAATAATATATATACTATGATATGTACATATAGCTTAAAAAAAATCACAGTAAGATGCACGTGGACTTCATAAATAAGCGAATACCACGGGAATAAATGATAGTCAGGAATCCAAGCGCTTTCGTCTTTATTCAGACATCGTCAAGGAGCTACTAAAGTACAATCGGAGAGGAAGGCCTCAGGTACAAACAAGATCAGGAATACCAGATGGTTAATTATCAAAAGGTAAAAATTAAAAGGGATAATCCAGGATTATCGGATATCACACGGTCACAAACTTAAACAGATTCTGACCCTAACCGAAATTACAAAGTAATTCTTTACAGTCCAAAACATGTAAAAACTGAATATATTAATTTTGTTGCTTATATTTATCTACAACTTTTTTCATTATGAAAGCATCAAGTTTAAATAAACCAAGACTTAAATTTAGAACATTTCTATTATTTGACTTGATAAAACAAGATTCAATGATATTCCTTTTAACTGTGTCATTACATGGGACTAAGGCTCTTGCTTGACTCCAGTTAATAGGATGGTCTAAATCTCTCATATGTACAAATAATGCATTCGATATTTGCCCAGTTCTCACAGAATATTGATGCTGCTTAAGACACTGTGAAAGAGATTTGCCAGTCTGTCCGTAATAGATTTTATCACACTTTTTGCAAGGAATTTCATATATGCAGCCTGGAAGATCTTTAGGAGAATTTTTGATTACTAAACTCTTGACATTAATATTACTGAAAACAACATTTATGTTAAAAAGTTTTAAAATTCTAGGAATATCTAAAAACCTTTCATCATAAGGTATTTTAGAATGTTATGCTTACTAAATTCAAGTTTGTCATTAGTTGAATAAAATGTTTTTCTAGCTCTTTTCCATGCCACATCTACAAAAGTCCTTGGGTATTTAAGTTTCAATGCAATATCATAAATAGTTTTAATTTCAGCGTCAATAAACTGCTGGCTACAGACACGTAAAGCCCTTAGGAACATCCCAGAAAAAACAGAGAATTTAACATTTTGATGGTGATTGGAGTAGTAATGAACAAAAGAGGCAATATTAGTTGATTTTCGAAAGACTGAAAAGGTGAAATTTCTATCATTTCTATGGACAGTTACATCAAGAAAATTCAAATTACAATTTCTTTCTTCCTCTACAGTAAATTTTATAGAAGGGACTAAATTATTGAGATTATTAAGGAATTCCTTTGAATTTTCCGAACCTTGTTCTATTCGTGACATCCTTCTGTAATGCTCTTATCATCGCTCACAAACTGAAACTCCGACTCAACTTTCTACGGAAGTGCATGAATGAGCAAGTGATGCCCAAGTCGATTTTACCAGTGAGAATTCTTCGCTAGCAGAGCGACCTTTCGACGAGTTTCAACGCATCATACTTCAGAAACACATCGACATCACAAAAGTGGAAGTAGATGATGCGTTCCGTACACTTAGAAGCAGACGGTATAGCTTTAATCAGACGGTTCCTGTCGATTGGAAGAATCGGATGCTGGATTATTGCTATGGAAAATTGAGAAAGTGCTGCAACCGTCTTGAAAGGAAGCTCCAAGTCAAGCTGAAAAATCTTATTGCTGAAAGCAACTGGACTAAGCATGCCAACGTGGACTTCATGATTATTTTATCTGACAAACCAGTGGATAGTGCTACGACAGCGGCTTTGGGATATGGGTTAAGCTTTGGTGTATTTAATGGTAACCTGGACTGTGTCGACATCTCAAAATCCTTTTGTTATTTAGAAAAATTGAATCAAAACCTATGCCCTGATGATATCAATATTTGTAAAGGTATTGTGTATGGTGCTATGAGTAAACCTTCTCCCCTAATGTACCCGTGAGATTTCTCCAGGCTTTTAAGAAAATTAAAGAAGACGAAACAGTGAAGGTGACATAAGCAGATAAATCTAATGCAGTGGTAATTATGAATAAAAGTGACTATATAAGTAAAATAATGACATTGCTAAATGACACTGATACTTATACGAAACTGAGGTCTGACCCTACACAGACAGTTAACTCCCATTTTAATAAACAAATTAAATCCATTTTGAAGGGCTTGGACCATTTAATTAAACAGTTTACACCGCAATGCGCCTCCCTACCTTACATGTATGGTTTAGTCAAGACACATAAAATCAATAACCCTATCAGACCAATCATTAGTTCAGTGGGCTCAGTTTCGTATAATTTATCTAAATGGCTTGTAAAAATTCTTACTCCTTTGGTAGGAAATATTTCTAACACGAATGTTAAAAACAATGTTGATTTTATAAACAAATTGAATAGGTTTAAATTTGAAATATGATTTTAATATGGTTAGTTTTGATGTTGTCTCTTTATTTACAAAAGTGCCTGTAGATGACTTACTTCAATATTTGGAAGAGGAATTAGAGCGTCATGACATTCCCTTAAGTGTAGAAAATCTCATTAGTTTCATAAGGTTATGTATCAAAGATAGTAAATTTTGTTTCAATGGGGAATTTTTTGTACAAAAGTTTGGCATGGCCATGGGTAATCCCTTATCTCCTGTCCTTAGCAATATTTACATGGAATTTTTTTTGAGACAAAACTCTTACCAAGAATTTTGCCCAAAAAGTTATTTGGTTTAGATACGTGGATGATATCTTCTGTATTGGCCAGTTCACGAAAATCTCCAGGAATTCCTTAATAATCTCAATAATTTAGTCCCTTCTATAAAATTTACTGTAGAGGAAGAAAGAAATTGTAATTTGAATTTTCTTGATGTAACTGTCCATAGAAATGATAGAAATTTCACCTTTTCAGTCTTTCGAAAATCAAATAATTTTGCCTCTTTGTTCATTACTACTCCAATCACCATCAAAATGTTAAATTCTCGTTTTTTCTGGGATGTTCCTAAGGGCTTTACGTGTCTGTAGCCCGCAGTTTATTGACGCTGAAATTAAAACTATTTATGATATTGCATTGAAACTTAAATACCCAAGTACTTTTGTTAGATGTTGGCATGGAAAAGAGCTAGAAAAACATTTTATTCAACTAATGACAAACTTGAATTTAGTAAGCATAACATTCTAAAATTACCTTATGATGAAAGGTTTTTAGATATTCCTAGAATTTTAAAGCTTTTTAACATAAATGTTGTTTTCAGTAATTATTAATGTCAAGAGTTTAGTAATCAAAAATTCTCCTAAAGATCTTCCAGGCTGCATATATGAAATTCCTTGCAAAAAGTGTGATAAAATCTATTACGGACAGACTGGCAAATCTCTTTCACAGCGTCTTAAGCAACATCAATATTCTGTGAGAACTGGGCAAATATCGAATGCATTATTTGTACATATGAGAGATTTAGACCATCCTATTAACTGGAGTCAAGCAAGAGCCTTAGTCCCATGTAATGACACAGTTAAAAGGAATATCATTGAATCTTGTTTTATCAAGCCAAATAATAGAAATGTTCTAAATTTAAGTCTTGGTTTATTTAACTTGATGCTTTCATAATGAAAAAAGTTGTAGATAAATATAAGCAACAAAATTAATATATTCAGCTTTTACATGTTTTGGACTGTAAAGATACTTTGTAATTTCGGTTAGGGTCAGAATCTGTTTAAGTTTGTGACCGTGTGATATCCGATAATCCTGGATTATCCCTTTTAATTTTTACCCTTTTGATAATTAACCATCTGGTATTCCTGATCTTGTTTGTACCTGAGGCCTTCCTCTACGATTGTACTTTAGTAGCTCCTTGACGATGTCTGAATAAAGACGAAAGCGCTTGGATTCCTGACTATCATTTCCGGTGTTATTTCGGCTATATATATACCTATATATATATATATATATATATATAATATATATATATATATATAATAGTATATAATATATATATTATTATATATACATATATATATAATATATATATATAATAAGATATATATATATATACATAATATATATATATATCATATATAATATATAATACAACTATAATATATATATAGATATATATATATATATAATATATATATTATATAAATATATAATGTATATATATATATAATATATATATAATATATCATATTATAGATATAATATATATATATATATTATATATTATTTATATTTGCTTATATTTATAAACGGATACTTATATTTTTCCTTTTCCCTTTGGTGTGTGCTAGTTGTTACTTTCTTATTCATGCTTCTATCAGGTCCCCGTTACACAAGGATAACGAAACAAAAAGATAAGTTGTTTCAACAGATAAGTAAATACCTGGTATTTTAAAGTAACAAAAACATGAAAGAAATGTTTAAACGACGCCACAGGAGTCCAGACGTTTTCATTTCGTGAAGATATAATTCCCTCATATCAGGTTTAATAAGGGATAAGTCTGGGCCCTCCATATTGAAAATCGGATCAATGTTATATCGAAATAGGCTTATTAGGTTTTCACCGGCTTCGCTTCCAGCGTCTTTTGTTTTTTTCTGCTGGACGTGAGGAGGTTGCCGAAATGGTTCCTCTGATCTTACAGCATTTGAATTTTCTTTGCTTTTATATCTTATATTTATATTTTTTGTTTTTATATTTTTGTTTATATTTATATTTCAAATATTTTCTTTGTTTTATATCTTATATTTGCACTTTTGTACTTATATTTTTCCTTTTTATATTTATGTTTATATTTCAAATATTTCTCACATTTTTCGTTAAGTATGATTTAGGTATCTGCCATAGCTTCGTTTCAGGTAAGCCACCGTCGTGAACAATAATTTATTTTGGCAAATGATTGTCATAGAAAAGAACTCTTGTAAGTCTTCATACATTGTTTGGCCTCTGAAATGGTTTCTTTTTGGTAAATAATTTGAGTAAAATAGATCACTGCGTAATACTCCAACTGTGGGAACACAGAAATTTTAGCAGTTTTCATCTATTGTTTCTCATTAGGTTCGTTTTTCTACTGGGATTTCACAGGCTTAAGAATTTTCTTATTGCTTCGCCTTCCCTGACTCTTATAACTTCCCTACGTTTGGAAGGAAAGTCAATCGTTTTTTTTGTAGCTGAGCCAAACTTTCTTAATTCAACTGGTGTTCATGAAAGAAAAGACAGAAGGAGTCAACGTAAACTTCAACAAAAACTATGAAACCCTGGAAATGCAGGAGGAAATCGGAGATCGAGGGGAACAAAACAAATGAAGTAAAAAATGCGCCGAGATTTCTTTTGTGCAATCGAGTTTCGTGTACAGCGTATAATCAAGGCCACCAAAAATCGATCTATCTTTGGGTGGTCTCAGTTATATGCTGTATGAGCCGCAGCCCATGAAACTTTAAACACTGGGCGGTGGTGGCCTGTCCTCTAGTGTTGCCAAGTGCACAATCATGGCTAAATTTAACTTTAAATAAAATCAAATTTACTGAGGCTACAGGGCTGCAATTTGGTACGTTTGAAGATGGGAGTGCGGATAATTCAACATACCAATTTTCAACCTCAGTAGTATTTTTAAGATCTGAGGGCGGAAAGAAAAAGCCATCTCAATAGCTTCCTTTTACAGCAAACTAAAAATGTCTGAGGGAAGGGAAAAATGGTTGTATCCAAAAAAGCGCCAATTTAAAAAAGCCACACTTATTTGCCACAACTTTCAGCTCATTGAGTCAAAAGCAGTGATGCGAAGTCCCTTTTGACCCAACAATTAACTCGGCTTGACGTTCGGCCTTTCCCAGTCTAAAGGAGGTTTTTCAGTCTAGGAGTCGAAGTGGGATCCCGCTAGAAAAATAACGAGAGAGAGAGAGAGAGAGAGAGAGAGAGAGATGGGGAGGGGGCATAAAATGCATTAGTTCAGTTTACTTCAGGACATCCTTCATTGCTGGCAATAAAGCAGCATGTCTACACACACAAACACACACACACATACATATATATACATGTGTGTGTGTGTGTCTATGTGCATGCGTGGTCATTTGTTTGTGAACTTTTGTGTGCTTGTAATTAATATGCAAATTGTGTGACAAACTGAATTCTCTTGAGTATAGTATAGCGACCCTTCATTACGTCCACCCTTTTTGGTTACTCATGTCTCTAAAACTCGATTATCCATTATTATTATTATTATTATTATTATTCTTATTATTATTATTATATTATTATTATTAGGATATTATTATTATTATTATTATTATTATTATTGTATTGGCTAATAATAATAATAATAACTAAATAATAATAATAATAATAATAATAGAATAAATAATAATAATAATAATAATAATAATAATATTTTGGTAGAAGACCCTCTTTCAGGCAAATGCTGCTAAAAAGGGTGGCAGAATTAAGCGAGTTGATTATATATATTGTTTTTTCTATTTTCCTTCTCAGGCTCAGCGATGTTTCTGAGTAACTGGCCAATATTCATATTGGGAATGTTCAAAAATTGTAAATTGTAAAGGATTCCTTCAGCATTTACAATTTTTGAAAATTCCCAATATGAACATTGGCCAGTTACTCAGAAACATCGCTGAGGCTAAGAAGCGAATTGTAAGGAAAATAGAAAAATCAATATATAAAATCAACTCGCTTAATTCTGCCATCCTTTTCAACAGAATAATAATAATAATAATAATAATAATAATAATAATAATAATAATAATAATAATAATAATAATAATAATACATGAACAATTACCTGGTATTGTTACAATAATAATACTAATAGCAATAACAATAATAATGAATATTACTGTAACCAAACCTATTGCATTATCCTTGAAGACAATATATGTTATGAATAAAAATGCTAATGATAATAGCGACGGTAATACGTATGATGATAACCGCTCTAAGGATGAACATAATAACATCAAGAGAGCCTCCTTACTCCAAAGGAGCACTTGCATTAAGAGAAGTGCTTAGGGACCTGCTTATATTACAGCAATCAGTGTGAAGATGTATCCTCCGGTTGATTAACGATGATCATCTCTCTCAAGTTTCGTTGAGGATCTACAAGCATCACAGCGACAGCTCCTCTTGTTGAGGTCTAATTGGGCATTTAGATACTTGATCGTTCTAGGTCATTAGAACACCTTGGCCGAATTATAATCTGAATTATGTTCCCTTGAACATTCCACGTACTTTACAAAGGAAATAAGATGTATTTCGTCATTTCGACCAGCCACGATATAACGTATAATAGGAAGGATTACAGTGTTCTCATTTTACAACTCTTCTTAAAATCGCAATACATTTTTTTGGACACAATCACAAAACCTAATTGAGCGAAACCTTTCTCTCGTCACTTAGTCTAAAAACTATTCTTCATAAAGTTTCTCTCAAAATACAAATCCAGAACTTTATCAATGGAATGGAAACCTTTCTCCGTTTCTGACACAGTCGCTATCTTATGATCATCATCCACGTATCGTATGAGAGCAAAGTTAATGAGTGGAGAAAATATTACAAGATTATCACGGGATATAGGATGCAATTATACATACTGCTCAGATTGACAAAGGGCAATCGGGAAATAAATAAGAGACCTCGAAAGGGGAAAGTTTGCCGATGCAATATTCTTCCACTTAATTAAGGAATATTGTAAAAGAAGAAGAATGAGAACAAAAATAGAAATTACTACACCTCAAAGACAAGGATGCCGGTACTTGAGCCAACGAGGTTTGACTGTGAGGAAATGATACGGTGGTATTTATAGCACAAAGAAATATATATAAATAAGATATATTATATATTATATATATATATATATATATATATATATATATATATATATATATATATATATTGCTACTTTCAAAATGCATATTTCCCCTCTTTGAAATGTTATGTAGAATTGTGTAACATTTTTTCAGATTCCTAGATAGGTTAGAGATAGGATGTTTTAAATGTGTGTTCAGATTTCACATTACATAATGTAAAAGAATATATATTATAACGTAGAATGTAAAAAGAGAGAGATTTTCTTTGTCCGTTCGAAGCTATGATTGTTTCCCCTTTTATGTCAACACTGTAAGATTAGAGGGTCTGCGAGATCCGTTTGCTTTCCTAAATCTGTCAACACGGTTTGATAAGCTTGCTCAAATCTTC
>NC_087207.1:17484653-17494653 GCF_015104395.2 Macrobrachium nipponense | reverse complement strand
CTCTAAATAGAGAGGCAAAGATTCACCTCAGACAAAGGGTTTGTATTTTTGGTTTGATTCCTCTCTCTCTCTCTCTCTCTCTCTCTCTCTCTCTCTCTCTCTCTCTCCCTCTTTGTATCCCATTGGGTGGGGGAAATCTGACTAAACGGCTTTTTGAATTTCTCAATTTAAGATAAGATTTGCGATCTCCAAATGCTCATGATGATATTTTATGCCTGCACAGAAGTAGATGAAGTGTCTAATTTTCATATATTAATGTTTGATTTTTACTTTATACGTTCATTTACTAGTCTGGTCAATGGTACACTACGATGTATGGCTAGCAATGTCACCACGCCCACTCAAAACTATTTGTGTTTACTATTTATCTCTGTTTGTTGTTTACAAACTATTTGTGTGTGCTGTTAACAAACTAAGAGAGAGAGAGAAATCTCTCTTAGGAATGACACAGAATTTTTCATCCTCTTAACTGAAATTCTTACAAAACAACACACAAAAATATGTGGAAAAAGAATCCTAATCAATCTTACCCATGATGGTATCACTAGGAAAGTAACTAATTCAAGCAATGCCTTTCGGTAATCAACGCTACACCCAGAGCTGTATCTTAAAAAAAAAAATAAATAAATAAAAAAATCGCAGCCGCACCTAATAAAGTCTTTCAATCGCTCGTTCATGAAGAATCGTCAAAAAGGCTGCGGTCTTAATGAAAGCTGAAATGAGGTCAACTGTACTTCAAGCTGAGATTATTATCATTGTTATTATTATGCTAAAGGAAGCAACAAACTTAAGAGAACTAGATCCTTACCGAGGTAGATGTGGATGTGAATCTATAAGGAAAATATCCATCAGCTTGTAATCACCCGAGGGACAACACACTCTTATGTAAAAATATAGAAGCGAAAGTAGTTAAGAAAATCAGGCCAAAATAAAAAAATATCAAATAATAAAAGATAAGTCAAGCAAAAAAATGGATATTTAAACTGATACAGACTTTCGAAACTTGTGCTGGCATCCTTTTTTTTTTTTTTTTTTGAGTGGTAAAAACTAAAAGAGTAAGCGGAAGTTTATTGCCTCGGCAAAAACAAAGTATAGGAGCAAAAGAGCAAAATGGTAAATAACTAATAATTAAATGCAAAAACACTAACAAACAAATAAATATAAGAAGGTGAACACTAGGTTTCAAAATGCACCCTTTAATCTTGTTCACTAAAAGCAGAAACTGGGCGCAAAACGAACAGAAATAATATTAGAAATATCCAACAGTAACGTTGCTTAATGGGACGCTAAATCTTTAAGCGTATAGAAGAGCTATTAATCTCGTGTTGCCAAGTTGTACTGGGATTTTGACTCCCTCTTCCTACATTCCGCCGAAAATTGAACTCGAGGATAACACTGTAAAGCAAGAAATATAAAGGAAGGTGATGGGAACATATCTAAAATTATTTAAACGAGCAATGACTAATATCCAGTGAGAAATAATAAAAATAAAAAAAACAAGGTAGAAATTTATTCATATAGCTTCAAGAAATTAGATAAGCTAAAGAAAAAAAAAAGGTACATTGATCTGGTGTGGTATCAGGACAAACACCCGACAACAGATAAAAAGAGCTGAAAAGTATTCGATTTTTCATTCTCTTAGAGTATACCATACAGAAATTCCAAGAAGAGGAAGAGTAACATATCTAACAGTGGGTATTTTTTTTATGCTAGCAGACATAACGCCCATTATAGTAAGATTGTTCGTTTTGACGCCAGGAGTCGCTTCGACGGTTGCTGTGCAGGCTAGTGTTTTGCTTGAGTTTTCGGTTACGTCCATGGGGGGAGGTAGGATGAAACCCCGTTATAAACCATCTCAGGGGTCCCCACTATAACCCTGCCAAGTTTGATGCCCATAAGACCAGCCGTTTGGCCTTGATTGAATGACACACAGACGGACTGACATAACGCCCATTATAGTAAGAAGATAGACACGAAGTTTAAAGTCAAATCGCCTCTCTCTCTCTCTCTCTCTCTCTCTCTCTCTCTCTCTCTCGTCAAAAATGGAGCGAGACAGTCTTCTCATTTTCTCTTACATTGCTCCCGAATGACGTCATTCCTTCTGACACACAAAGAGTAACATCTTCCAAGGATTTCATCACTTCCTCGCAAACTTCTTTACAATTGTTCTTGGCCCTTTTATCCTTGATTTTCCCTTTTGAAGACATGACTTAAATTTTCACTATAAAAGAAGCGGGTGATCTGGATGATAACATAATCAGCACTTGTCCCGTCGTTAAGGTTGACTTTATCGAAGGCTATCAGTTTACTTAAGTTAAAACCAAATAAATTTATTTTCCGGATTTTTTTTATTATTATTATTTTTAGTACTCTAAGCTGGTAGGATTGATATGATTTTATCTCTCTTTCACTTTTTTGTGATGTCTAGAGTAAAATAAATCACAGACCTTTGATCATTCAAAAGGTCTGTGTACTGTACTGTGTACTATACTGTGTATTGTGTACTGTATATTCTGCTGCCATTTGAGCGTGTCTTACTTATTGCTTCTAATGTATTTTCCTCTGAAGCTAGAGTACAATAATGAATTAATTTCATAATAATAATAATAATAATAATAATAATAATAATAATAATAATAATAATAATAATAATAATAATAATAATAAGGCTGCAGAAGGAAGTGTAGGGGCACAAAAGACCAGCTCCTGATAGACAAAATGGTAATGAAGAACAGTAAGAGAAGGAAAACCAACCTAAGCATGGCATGGATAGACTATAAGAAAGCCTTAGACATGATACCACACACATGGCTAATAGAATGCCTGAAAATATACGGGGCAGAGGAAAACACCATCAGCTTCCTCAAAAATACAATGCGCAACTGGAATACAATACTTACAAGCTCTGGAATAGGACTAGCAGAGGTGAATATCAGGAGAGGGATCTTCCAGGGCGACTCACTGTCCCCACTACTCTTCGTAGTAGCCATGATTCCCATGACAAAAGTACTGTAGAAGATGGATGCTGGGTACCAACTCAAGAAAAGAGGCAACAGAATCAACCATCTGATTTTCATGGACGACATCAAGCTGTATGGTAAGAGCATCAAGGAAATAGATACCCTAACCCAGACTGTAAGGATTGTATCTGGGGACATCAGGATGGAGTTTGGAATAGAAAAATGTGCCTTAGTCAATATACAAAAGGGCAAAGTAACAAGAACTGAACGGATAAAGCTACCAGATAGAAACAACATCAGACACATAGATGAGACGGGATACAAATACCTGGGAATATGGAAGGAGGGGATATAAAACATCAAGAGATGAAGAACACGATCAGGAAAGAATATATTCAGAGACTCAGGGCGATACTCAAGTCAAAACTCAACGCCGGAAATATGATAAAAGCCATAAACACATGGGCAGTGCCAGTAATCAGATAAAGCGCAGGAATAGTTGAATGGACGAAGGCAGAACTCCGCAGCATAGACCAGAAAACAATGAAACATAGGACAATACATAAAGCACTACACCCAAGAGCAAATACGGACAGCCTATACATAACACGAAAGGAAGGAGGGAGAGGACTACTAAGTATAGAGGACTGCGTCAACATCGATAATAGAGCACTGGGGCAATATCTGAAAACCAGTGAAGACGAGTGGCTCACGAGTGCATGGGAAGAAGGACTAATAAAAGTAGACGAAGACCAAGAAATATACAGAGACAGGAGAATGACAAAGAACAGAGGACTGGCACAACAAACCAATGCACGGACAATACAAGAGACAGACTAAAGAACTAGCCAGCGATGACACGTGGCAAAGGCTACTGAGGGGAGAGCTAAAGAAGGAAACTGAAGGAATGATAACAGCGGCACAAGATATAGGCCCTAAGAACCAGATATGTTCAAAGAACGATAGATGGAATTAACATCTCTCCCATATGTAGGAAGTGCTATACGAAAAATGAAACCATAAACCACATAGCAAGCGAATGTCCGGCACTTGCACAGAACCAGTACCAAGAGGCATGATTTAGTGACAAAAGCCCTCCACTAGAGCCTGTGCAAGAAACATCAGCTACCTTGCAGTAATAAGTGGTACAAGCACTAACCTGAGGGAGTGATAGAAAACGATCAGGCAAAGATCCTCTGGGACTATGGTATCAAAACAGATAGGGTGATACGTGCAAATAGACCAGACGTGACGTTGATTGACAAAATCAAGAAGAAAGTATCACTCATTGATGTCGCAATACCATGGGACACCAGAGTTGAAGAGAAAGAGAGGGAAAAAATAGATAAGTATCAAGACCTGAAAATAGAAATAAGAAGGATACGGGATATGCCAGTGGAAATTGTACCCAAAATCATAGGAACACTGGGCACGATCCCAAGATCCCTGAAAAGGTATCTGGAAAAACTAGAGGCTGAAGTAGCTCCAGGACTCATGCAGAAGAGTGTAATCTTAGAAATGGTGCACATATTAAGAAAAGTGATGGACTCCTGAGGAGGCAGGATGCAACCCGGAACTCCACACTATAAATACCACCTAGTCGAATTGGAGGACTGATAGAGCAAAAAAAAAATTTTATATATATAAGATATATATATATATATATATATATATATATATATATATATATATATATATATATATATATATATATATAATAACAATAATCATATTAAAAAGTCCTCATAGTAGCACGAGTCTTCAAATGGAGAAACAAATCCACAGTTATGTAAATGTACATATATTTAAGTTTAAAACAGAAAAGATAGCTTTCGGGAATCTGTACGGTTCCCCTTATCTTTTCTGTTTTAAACTTAAATATATGTACATTTACATAACTGTGGATTTGTTTCTCCAATATCATATTAATAATAACAATAATAATAATAATAATAATAATAATAATATAATAATAATAATAATAATAATAATAATAATAATAATAATAATAATATTGAGAAGAAAATTTTCTGTCAATTCGGTCATATTTATACATATAGAAAAAGCAATATTTACTGATAACTGATTCAGATATGGCTCTATTCCAGTTGCGTCTTCTTCTTCTTCTTCTTCTTCTTCTTCTCTTTCCGAGAAAGAATTTACAACGACATCCACTTTAGTTTACGAGGCACTGCAAATTCATACCTGAATATTTCCCCTTGCTATTTTTCTTCCGGTCTGATGTGGTGATGAGTGCTCTATGCCTTTGAACTCCCAGTGAACGTCATTCGTTATATCTTTCTTTTTCCTTTGTATTTGGTTAATATGAAAAATGTATGTATATATATAATATATATATATACTAATATATATATATATATATATATATATATGATATATATATATATATATAAATATATATATAAGAACGAAAGGAAATGACAGCATTTCAGTTTGCCAGAATCGAGGGAATGATACTGCTTCACCATCTCTCTTTTCAAAAGTATTGGACATCATCGCAATTGAAAGCGCAGAGTATTATCCAGCGTAAAGGATGTGGTAGATCCCTCGCTTTCCCAAGGCAAAAGGACTACTTCTTCGGTTATCCTTCATAAAAGCAGAAGGGATTGTCGCTTGAAGGCTACTCGGACATTAGGACTAGATTTTCTTCTCAAGAGAGATGTGGGAAATATATAGTGTAACTAGTTCTTCGTGTACAGTTTACGAGGAAAAACTTGCATTATTTGAAGATTTTCTAGATTACGTTTTAATACCTGTCCTGTATATTTTTTACAGAAAAATTACATATGTTTTTCAAAGAGAACGGAAAGATTTTTTCGGATTTATCTCAGCTTTTCTCCTTTTGTCAAAATGAGTAGAGACATACTCTGCACCGCCTTAGAGAACGGAAATGACATTTCTCTGGTTTCATTCTCAGTAAAGAGGTTTCAAAAACATATGTGAGATATGTCTTGCTTGTTAACAGATATAATAAATCTATATGTCCCTCGAGACAGCTTTTATGAAACATTGTAATGGCATAATAAACTGATCCTGACCAGTAAAGTGACTTATCTTTACGTGTGAAATTAGGTTAAAAGTATTCGTGAATGAAAAGCGTTCCTGGAATAGTTTTTGCTGAAAAATATTCTTAGTAAACAGGAGTGATAATGAAAAAGATCTATTTTTGAATTATTCCACTTCTTTGAGATTTCGTGATGGAGAAAAACATAACAGAAAAAAATCGGTTTCAAATAAAGAGTCTGGGCCAAAAAAGCAAAAAAAAAAAAAAAAAAAAAAGTTCTGGTACTTTTTCATTATCATTCTTATTACTGTGAGGAGTTTTTCTGAGTGAGAAACATACGTCAAATACATTTTGCAATCAGAATTGCATTATTAATGAAAAATGGGCCCCTAAAATTAACAAACATCGTAAAGTTTATTTAGTAGCAGGATTCCTGAGCTTTCAAGGAGACTGTCAGATCTTATCAACACTCGTTAATTACAGGAACTCCGCAACTACAAGAGGTCGGTAACTAATACGTCTCCCACAACCCTTTGATGTCTAACGAAATTTTTCTAAGAATGGATAGGCTAACGAGTTATAACTTTGAGAGAGAGAGAGAGAGAGAGAGAGAGAGAGAGAGCGACACACATCCAAGCACCTATACAAAATACACACACACACACTTGCATATATACTTGATGCCACGTTATTCTACTTCATTTTATTGTAATGCTGTAAAGGAAACCATTGACTCTGGTGAAAGTATTTTTTACGCGGACTGAAAAGATATGGTTTTTGGGACGGGAATAATAATTTTAATAACAATATTTACTCGAAATAATTACTTTGTAGACAGTTTGTAACAGATTGGTAAATTTCGTTCCATTCATAAACAAGTGAAAAATGAGGTGAAGTTTCTGTACAGCGTTTAATGCTGTATGAAACTCTCAACCGCGGTCCATGAAACTTTCAGCCACAGGCGTTGTTGGCACCTATAACGGTGCCAGACGCATGATCATGACTAACTTTCTCCTTAAATAAAAACTACTTAGGCTAGGTGGCTGCAATTTGGGGCGTTTGATGATTGGAGGGTGGATGATTAACATACCTATTTGCAGCCCTCTACCCTCAGTAGTTTTTGAGATCTGAAGGTGGACAGAAAACTTTCAGAAAAAATTTAAATATGTTTGGTCACTAGAATTAAATGTAATGCATTAATCACTCGATAGTTACGCAGTATGATATGAAAGCGAAGCGTGTAATTGCCCCGCTATGAGGGTAATTACTAATCCTATGCGATGTCACAAAATTATGGGTTGTCATGAAGCCGACATTATTTCTGCCATATCGGGTAGCGATTTGGTGAAATTCCAAAATAGCGGCAGATAATTTGGCTGTATGGCTACAAACTGACATAATAAGTAGAGTTTGCAATAAGCTCCATTATAGTGCAATGTTGCTATTCTTTTTTTCACACCAGTATCATACCTGACCTTATTACCAACCCAGGTGAAAGCTGATCTAGAAAAAATATATATATATTTCATCATCATCATTATCGGAACGGAACATAAAATTTGGGTCAGTCAAAGGCCACGCACTGGGACCAAGGAGGTCATTCAGCACTAAAAGGTGTTCAAGGTGTAACAGGAAGAAAAACTCGTAGATTCCCCGTGAAACAATTGTTATGAGAGGGTGAAAAAGGTCGCGAAATCTGATTTAGTCAGCAGAGGAAAATATATGTAAATTATCGAAGCTGACACATTTGAATGTGAAACCTTGAAGTAGTGAGAGGGAATATATAATGAAATAATTTAGCCCAGATATGAAAAATGTGGCCGTGAAACATACAAGAAAATTCAAATTTACTTCAAATTTATTCCACCCGAAATATGCAAATGAAGACCAAGTAAAAAGCTCTTGGCCATTAAATGATTCTCAAGAATTTTTGTAACCCTGATAATGAATAGAAGAACAGAGGAGAAGATGAATTATTATTTTTAAAAAGTACAAAATGAGGGTATATATTCATTGACGAGAAGAAAGGAAAGTAAAATAAGTGGAAAGACTGAACATGGAAGAGAGAGAGAGAGAGAGAGAGGAATAATTTCGGACACCATACAAATCCAGGATTTGTATGGTGTCCTAAGTTCGCGCCTGGGCTCCGACAATTCTATTATCGCCTAATAAAATTCCCCTTTGGTTAAGCATATATGAAAATATATTAATTCCGAGGTAGGGTGAATTAGATATTAAAGGACATTTGTAGCTCGATGTATGCATATGAATCACGGCAATGTGATATGGCTTATGTATATATATATATATATATATATATATATATATATATATATATATATATATATATATATATATATATATATATATATATATATATATATATATATATATATATAATATGTCTTTATTTAAGTCTATGTGTGCATGCACTAACCTATTCACGCGTGTGTGAATTACTGTTTGAACGAATCAAAATCTGTTAATGATAATCTCCTTACAACAATCACTACCATAAGCGTATGAAATTCTTCCGAAGAAATGAACAATACAACTGAATCGAGACGACTAAAGTAAAATTCTTTCTCCTCGCACGGAGCTTCAAATCCTCCTGAACGAGAGCGCGGGCGCAATTTGCGGCCGCAAATGCCTCTTTATCTTCATATTTCTCAGGAAAAAATGTCGGGGGATACCATTGCACCGCTCAACTAATTCCATCGAATGTTGCCCTCGTTGAAAAAAAAAAACAAGAACGCAGGGAAATGTGTGGATGCAGAGGATAATCCCTTCCATTAACGCGTATTTTGAACCGGTATCAAGACGGTGGGTGGTGAAGATCAGACGAGCTCCCAGTGAAGTGAGTTACTTTTATGACAAGGTTTTGTCGTTCTTGTTTGGAGAGAAACGATTTCGACTGCTAAAAATGATAAACAGAAATAAATATCGCAATTGCGTAATTGCCAAAAAAAATGGGTGGGCGAAATTAAACTCATTATAACCGAGGAAATTATTTCCTGAGTTGCACTGTTCGGTTGAGTGAGTGATTTACGGAAGTGGCCTGACCACAACCATGGTTGCTGATAACGATTTAACAGCCGTATCTATGGTTTCCCTCCTAATGCAAAGCTTTAATGTTTATTTTTTTATGCCGGCATTAAAACACAGATCTTATCCTAAAAGCCTATATTATTCATGGCATATAAATATGTTTTCCCAAAAATATACACATAATTTCAAATCGTTAATATAATAATGCCCACTGTGGAAATTTGAATTTTACTCTGACTGTCCACGTCATACACACACGCACGTATATACATGCATATAGTATATATATATATATATCACTATATATATATAATATATATATATAGTTATATATATATATCTATATATATATATACCACACACACACACACACACACACATATATATATATTATATAGATATATATATATATATATATATATATATATATCATTATATATGCTGGAACAACGCTGAGTTAGAACAGTGACTGGTTGGGTGTCTGACGAGATGGAGTCAGCACAATAAGCCCTTTGAACATCCGTGGATTCATCCCAATATACTTACAGAGAGTGGAAGGATAGTAACTTTATAAGTTTGTCAATCAACAGTTAAAAGGCTGGATAATTAATTAATTAATTAATTAATTAATTAATTAATAATAATAATAATAATAATAATAATAATAATAATAATAATAATAATAATAATAATGATGATGATGATGATGATGTTTTCCTAAACATGAGTCCTCAAAGCTTACCAGCGGTTAAAAACAGATAGTGTTCAGTACCCCTAAATTAATATTCATAAGCCATTTCCGTTTAATTACATGGTTTCGCCGTAATCCCTCATGTGCTAATTGGATTCGTAAAATTAACTTTGGAATGGTAAATCATGTCATTTATATGGAAACCATTTGTTAAACCTAAGTGAACAGGACGACCTAATCAATTTTGATTTGGAATATACCGACGTGCTAAGCAAT
>NC_087207.1:17471835-17484153 GCF_015104395.2 Macrobrachium nipponense | reverse complement strand
CTGATTTGTCAGTCAGATAAATAACGTCGGGTAAATTATAATAAAAAACAAACCTTCGTTTCAGAAGAATAAGAATGCACTGGACCCTACAAAAGGGTTAATCTTCGGACTTAATGTGACCTTCTCTGATTAATCTCTATCTTTATATGTATGTTTATCATTCTCTGCTATTCTTTAAAACTTAGAAAAAATAATATGGGATATATCGACAAATATCATCAAGACGACATAAGTGATAAGCAAAAGTCGGATTCTTAAGCCTTTCAAATACTAATCTTGAGTGGCTAACGGACAATCAGAAATATGGCTGGAAAATCTAATAGAATAGGCATGATTAATTAATAGGTAAGGCATCTCAGCTTAAACCTACAGGATGTCCATAAAGTCCCAGTACCATTCTGTGCAATAAACACTTGTAATGGTACTGGGACTTTATGGACGCCCTGTACATTGATCGTAAATTATTATTATCAGTCATCCTATAGCTATACCTAAGCCCTAGAGAGGAGCGAACGGTGAGGCCTTCACACATAAGGCTGTTAATGAAAAAGATCTCCATTGCTTCAGATCCCTCTACCAATGGCACGCGCCTTTGTGAATATCCACCGTCGGAGGATGAAGGTCTTCTGTTTTTCATCTGCGGATGCATCAAGGGCTTATGGAACTGATTCATCCTACTGATGAATCCACGGGAATAGGAGAGCGCCAGAGGAAGCCTCTCTTTCCCTTTGCTTTGCAACTGTTAAGGCGTCTTCGAAGAAGTGTGTGTTTGTTTGTTTGTATGGTGTTTTTACGTTGAATGTAACCAGTGGTTTTTCAGCAACGGGACCAACAGCTGTACGTGGCTTCCGAACCACGTCGAGAGTGAACTTCTATCACCAGAAATACACATCTCTAACCCCTTATTGGAATGCCGGAGAATCGAACTCGCGGCCACCGAGGTGGCATGCCAAGACCATACCGATTACGCCACTGAGGCGCTAAGAAGTATTTAGGAGTCTGATAAGTTTAAGAGGGGAAGTTTTTATTGAACATAAATCTCATATGATTATTCTTCTTTTTCTTATTTCACCAAACCTCTTTTTCCTAGTCAATCTAGTTTTTTCTTCTTCTTTTCCCGCCCGGGATTTTTTATCTTCTCAAAAATTTCAAGGCATTTTTATGCTACTGTTACCAAGCTTATATTAGTTATTGATACGATATCACAAAACCCAGCATAAACTAGGAATATGTTACCCAATGCTTTGATGTATTTGCGAGATCTGATCATAAATGTAAAACCGTGTTATGTACATATCTGAATAGAAAAAAAAAAAAAAAAAAAAAAAAACTTTACTACTGATATTTCGAGCGTGAATAACACCAGTTGTTTTCCTGGAGTCTGACCTTGCTAGTCATCCGGGTGGCAGCTCGGGATAAAGAGACGACAAACTTTCCTTCAGGAGAAATTTCATATCATCAAGCATTGTCCTCTTCCAAGAACGGCTATTACATTGTCCTCATAAGACCCTTTGTCAAGATGGGGAAGTGTATGTATTGTATTCAATATCCAGACGTCGCTGTTCGTTCATACTTCCTGGGACTTGTATTACCAGATCGGCTCTTTCATGGCTAATTTCATACATTTCATTAATTTTGTAATTGTCTATTCTTGTATTCTTGCATTGCTTGATCCTGCTGAGCAGTCTTTTGGGCATATAGGTCTGGAATGAATAGACAAAAGGCAAAGAGAACTTGGGAATTTGAAAATTTCATGTCTGTCGTCCTCTTATCTCTCTCTCTCTCTCTCTCTCTCTCTCTCTCTCTCTCTCTCTCTCTCTCTCTCTCTCTTTAGTGTTTTTTTTATTACGAATGACTCAAAAAGCATCAACTTCATCTTTTAAAATAACTAATGGAGACTAATGGTACTTTAATTGTCACCATAAGTAGATGATGCATTAGGCTTATACATATAGCACAGCTTTTGAAGATAAAAGAGGATTAGCCGGATAAGTATTTTAACATTTGCCATATTTTCGAGTCTAAGTGAACAGTAATTTCATCTGATAACTATAAAACCTTTAAAAGCAATTCAGATTTACCGCGGTCAACCATGCTATTACTGGAACAGTCATTGTAGGGTACCGGATGATTCTTTCGTGCAATTATTTGATTACTTACAGATAAGAATCCTAGTTTCATTCTTTTCAGCATATATTAAAACGAACTTACATTTCTCATTAACAAAAACAAATTCCTGCACAACAAAAGATTCAAATGTTTAGCGCATTAAAGATACATTATTCAGGCCCGTACTTCGAGTTTTTTTATGGGAGGAGGGGGGCTCGTTTTTTCCAAAACTGGACCTTTTCTTCTATAAATGTCATTGCATACATAGGTATATACAAGATGCAATACTTGAAAAATGTTATGCAGTTATATACTGAATTTTACTTATAATGTTGAAAGTTTGCACTGAAATTCAAGGGTTATTTCTTCAGTTCTATTGATTGATTCATTTTATTTTTATGTTAATAATAACATGCATATTATTTTATTTGTTGTTATGTTATATACTTTGACTTAACAAAAAACAATAATTATTGATTACTTTGTAAGTACAGTTCAATGAAAAGGATAGTCACAGCAAATATGGACTTCCATTTATGGGGGGGGGGGGGGGGGGGGGGGGGGGGGCGACCTCCCCTCCTCGGTACAGGCCTTGTTTTGCCTATGCATTATGATACACACTGCTAAATCCTTCGCCCGAGAGCAGCCCGCCACTGACTACCAAAAGATGACCAAAGAAAATCACGCGTTGCTTAGTAATTGTCGTCATGTAATCAAACGACTTCCTGCTTCAACACAGAGACACACATATACATATATACACAAACAAGCGCGTGCGAGCACTCTTATCCTGCCTGCTTTCGCCAACAGCAGCAAAGCTTTTTTTCTTCACCCGGCAATCATACTTGAGTGAATATGGTAATGCAAAGCTAATAGGCCTATATGTACGACTTTGTTTTCGGAGGAAAACCACGTTGATTTTGTATGCTATGTTCTAAGATATCTGCGTTATAATCAAGTCTTTAAGTTTTCTTTATATCACTGCGTTGCCTGTAAGGTGAAATCAATGGAAATCAGCCAATCAAATGCTAACTAAACACAGACACCATTGGTAGCAGCTGCATCATATGCTGAGTAACTCAGGCATAATAGGTCTAATCATCTAACCGTAAAACACAGACTGTTACCTGTTTTCCTCGTCAGAAGCGTAGGCAAACAATCTGAGTTTGTCGTAAAGAAAACTGAAGTTAAGTCATGACACACGCGACACCACAAGCAGCGGCCCTGGGTCGCATACTGTCAACATAAGTGAATTTCCCTCCAAAGCATGACGACGTCACAGCAGAGCCATCTATAGGCGCTCTGACAAAATGTGTCTGGCTAGAGCTCACGCATATGGTGTGTCTAGCCGTCAAGCATGTCTATGTTTTTAAATTTTTCCTTGATTGGGATAACGACGATGATGATTAAATATCTATTGATATCTTTCCGTTAACAAAATCAAATCTGCATTTTGTGCAGTAAATTATGTATTCAGTTGTCAATTAGATGAAAAACAATAAAAGAGCTCTCATTTTACAGTGCTTGTTAGGCCATAAACCCATAGAATTACGAGGAGGTCCATCATGATCTTTTATTACTAAAATAACTAACAAAGTAGCGTTCAAGTGACCCTTCTGTAAAAAAAAAAAGTCTTAAAACATTTTCTGCAACTAGCTCATTATTCAAGCGCACAGCACAAAATTAAGTTTCAAGGTCAACAGAGCTAAATCTTTAGTCTCATTTGCATTTTTACAAGCTTGTTTACCCCGTAGAGGGCTAGTGCCGCCAGTGGAGCTCATACAGTACACTGTAGGCATTTCTTAAGGTTTTTGCAGCGTGCCTTCGGCCCCTAGCTGCAACCCCTTTCGTTCCTTTTACTGTATCTCTTTCATATTCTCTTTCTTCCATCTTACTTTCCACCCTCTCCTAACACTTGATTCATAGTGCAACTGCTTAAACCTTTCAAACCTTTTACTGTCAGTTTCCGTTTCAGCGCTGAATGGCCTTAGTTGCCCCAGTGCTTGGCATAATGCCTAAAACCTATATATCAATCAATCACTGAAACCAAGCTTCTCTAATTCAAAATTGCTCGCAGGGAATGTCGTCCTCAATATGGCTGATGGATATTCAGATTTATGCAATGGAATTTGGAATGTTCCCATCTATATAAAACCATAGTTATTTTCATTACTTTCATCATACGCAAAAAAAACAAAAAAAAAAAAAAAAAAAATACATAAAAACTAGTACCATTTCTGATTGTCAACGCATGTTGTTTGATGGCTTCTGCACTATTTTTCTAAAGAATGAAATGTAAAAGGGAGTCACTGCCCCGCTATTTTTTTTTTTTATTTTGACTTACATAGATTTTTGGCATTAGGCCTGGCACTGGGGCAACTAAGGCCATTCAACGCTGAAACAGAAATTGACACTATGAAACAATTGTTAGGAGAGGGTGGAAAGTATGATGGAAGAAAGGGAATATGAACGGAGGTACAGTAAAAGGAACGAAAGCAGTTGCAGCTAGGGGTCGAAGGGACACTGCAAAGAATCTTAAGTAATGCCTACATTGCATCGAATGAGGTGCACTGACGGCATAAACCTCCCTACCGGGCTGCCCGGTTATTACCCGGTTCGAAAACAAATGAGACAACTATCAGAAACCAATAACTTGTTGGGTAGTTTAGCACAGAAGAGAAAAAAAGTAATTTAGATTCTTATTACACGAATGTTCCTAAAATGGCATGATACGACATTGGATCATAAAGGCCATGGCTGCATTCAACCCTATTATTGTTTCCCAAAATGTGAAAGCATAAGAAGGTATTCTGTCTCAACTAAAAAATTCCCCTTCTGCTAACATATATGAAAATATAATATTTCCGAGATAGAGCGAATTGGATGTTAAAGGACATCTTGCTTGTACAAGAATCACGGTGATGTGATAAAATTCATTCATAATTTGGCTACGTGCGGCAAACATACTACACGGTTAACATGGCAGAGGTAGGTTGATATCAGTTCCAATCACAAATATCTGAGTTTGACAGTTATTTGTAGGTGGAAGTCGGTATCGAGTTATATCTTCCTTGATGGCTGTGTCGTTTAATTAGGCGTCTCTTCTCTATGCACTGGTTCGATCCCACGAGGCGACGGAATTATGATCAACTAAAATATTCCCCTTCGGTTGACATATATGAAAATATATTATTTCCGAGGTAGGGCGAATTGGATCTTAAAGGACATTTGGAGCTTAAATGGGAATAAATTTTTCCTGATTCAGAATATCCTATAAAGGAGAGCGGAACTGTTGCCTGGTTTCAAATTAGAAAAAAATGTAGTTGAACATAGGTATAAAGTTTAGCGTAATTAAAAAAAAAAACACTAGTTAAGCATTGTAATAAACTTTAGCTGACTCAGGATATACTGAAAGGGAAAATGGAAATGTTGCCTGATTTAAAATAAAAAAAAAAGTAGTTGAACATATGTATAAACTTTAACCTGATAAAAAAAAGAAAACTAGTTAAACATTGTAATAAACTTTAGCAGACTCAGAATATACTGAAAAAGAAAATGGAAATGTTGCCTGATTTAAGATAAAAAAGATTGTAGTTGAACATAAGTATAAACTTTAGCCTGATTAAAAAACTAGTTAAATATTGTAAAATACTTTAGCTGACTCAAAATATACTGAAATGGAAACCGGAACTGTTGGCTGATTTAAAAAAAAAATGTAGTTGAACATTGGTATAAACTTTAGCCTACTTAAAAAGAAAATCTAGTTAAACATTGTAATAAACTTTAGCTGACTCAGAACATACTGAAAGGAAAAGCGGAAATGTTGCTTGATTTAAAATGTTTAAAAAATGTAGTTGAACACAGGTATAAACGTTAGCCGACTCAGAATACCTTTAAAGTGAAAGCAGAACTGTTGCCTGATTTCTCGACTGGCTATTCCGTCAAAGGGCCATCCAACAAAGGAATTCCAGAGCAAATTCTGCCTAGTCAGCTCAAATAATATTAAAAGGGAAATGACGCTCTTGCCTTCTGTGAAACGCTCTGGTTCTTGCTTTGCTTCCTTTGCGTCTTCTCGTTCGTTTATTTTTTTCTTTTCGTTTTTCCTTTTTCTTGTTTAGTTTTCTGTAAAACAAAACTATTGAGGTGGCTTCGTCTGTCTGTTCGCACTTTCTGTCCCCACTCAGATCTTACAAACTACTGAGACTAGAGGGCTGCAAATTGGTATGTAGATCATCCTTTCTCCAATCATCAAACATACCAAATTATAGCCCTCTAGATCAGTAATTTGTTATTTTATTTCAGGTTAAAATTACCCATGATCATGCGTCTGGCACCACAACAACACAGCTCGGCACGGCCGGCTGAGATTTTCGTGGGCCATGGCTGACAGTTTCATTGTATAGAAAACTCGATTGCGCCGAAGAAACTTCGATGTATTTCTTACTTGTTTGTGTTATTTTTTTTTCTTTTCTGATCGCGAGTGAAACATGCGACTTACTGTTACATATTTTGCAGTACCTTACGTTATAGAATAATAGAACAGTAAACATTTTACTCAAATAGTTTTAATTTTTTGTCTATAATGACGTGAACGTGCTTTCTGTTGAAAATCTTAGTCACTGATGCTAAAATGTCTGAATGATCGAGTAATTCATCGTAAGTTAAATGGCACGATTCAGTATCTTTTATCAGTGACATACACACATGAAAACACATACACACACACAAGAATGTTGAGATTAAATTAACAGAGTAAAGCTGAGTATTCAAAGAAGAATATTGTGGTCGATAGATGGCAGCTGAGTAAATGGGAGATTCGGAATTATCAATTCTAAAGCAGGGAATGAGTAGTACTGTGCCACTATTCTACATTGGAGTTATTAATAAGCAAAAAGCCACAATAACGTATATGAGCGGCTGTATTGGCGTTTTTCTTCAGAAGAATTAATTTTATTTCCTTTGGAATAAGCCTGCATGGGGTGCTTTGAAATTCATGCTTCCAGAGATTATGGATGGGAGCGATAAAATAATAATAATAATAATAATAATAATAACAATAATAATAATAATAATAATAATAATAATAATCAAAATCCTCATAGAGGCACGAGTCTTTAGATGGAGAAACAAATCCAGTTATGTAAATGTACATATATTTAAATTTAGATACATGTACATTTACATAACTGTGGAGTTGTTTTCCCAATAATAATAATAATAATAATAATAATAATAATAATAATAATAATACTAATAATGATAATAAGTAATAATAATAATAATAATAATAATAATAATAATAACAATAATAATAATAATAATAATAATAATAATAATAATAATACTCATGAAAGCATAAATCTTGCAATGGGGAACAATCCCAGTGACGTATATGTCCATATTATTTAAAGATCGATCTGTGCAGATAACTTCCCGGGTACACTGTCCGATTCCCATGTCCAGCCTGGCGCCATATTGAACATAGGGATCGAACAATTTCCAGAAAGCGCCATATTAAAAAATATTAAAAAGAGGAATTGAACAGTTTCCAGAAAGCGCCATATTGAAAAATATTGAAAAGAGGGATCGAACAGTTTCTTGATAGCTTTCTGTGCATAATTACCTTTAAATATATGTACATAGAACCTAACTGTGGGAATTGCTTATCCAATACAATAAAACTAATAATAATAATAATCAGAATAACTAATAATAATAATAATAATAATAATAAATAAATAATAACTAATCTCGTGAATATAAAGTCATACGTTCTGTTTCAACACTGCAGTTTCTCATTTCGAGAATAGTCTCATATGTCTCCCGACGCAGAAAACTACTTCTCTGTTGCACTACACAGAAACGCCGAGTTAGCCTATCACTCCTTTCTCCGAATTTCATTGTCATGGGACGAATAGCTGAAACGCTTTGTTTTCCGCAGCGCGCTTTCGCTGAAAGTATATTACACATATATCTATATATAGTATATATATATATATATATATATATATCTATATATATATATATATATATATATATATATTGTATATACGTATATATATATACATGTATATATATAAGTATAAATATATATGCATGAAATTGTATAGCCACAATGCCCTCATAACTTCTAAAATTGTTTGCTCTATTTTTTTCATTGTAGTTGCAAGCTTTTCCAAAAAAATAAAGGTCGGGGGTTGCAAAGAATTCGAGAAGTTAAGAGGGCATTGTGGCTGTTACAATTTCAATTGTATCTGGTAAAAATGTCCAGTAAATTCTATATATATGTATATATATATATCTATATATATATATATATATATATATATATATATATATATATATATATAAGAATCTATGGTACTTCTTCCTCGTTGTAAGTTATAATAGTAGCGAGAAGAGAGAGAGAGAGAGAGAGAGAGAGAGAATTTTATGGCCGAAGTAATAATCTTCATTAATATTATTACTTCATTCTTGAAAAAAACAATATTGTATACTGGGAGAAGCACGCGGCAATTGACGCCCTAATCTTCTTGAAAAAGGAAACAAGACGACACAAAATACTTGTTACCAGGAAACAGAAACTGGGCATCTGTACAAGCCTTCACCAGATGAGCAAAACACGATGAAGGAAGCTCCCAAAAAGAAAGAGATTTTATCTTACTTATGCTTCCCGGTCTAATCATAATCCGAGAAGAAGAAGAAGAAGAAGAGGATAAACAGGGTGTGTATTCGTTCTTCGGGGAGACTGATGTACTGGAGAGAGAGAGAGAGAGAGAGAGAGGCTGGTTAATTTTAATCTCTTTTTATAAAGAGATTACTATTAAATAGGAAGAGCAATTATTCTCTTAAAAACCCTTGGTTCCATTACTGTCATTATTATTTTTGCTCTCACATTTCTCATATTGCTATCCTAATCAACTTTAATAAAGAGAACGCCTATAATAATTACTAAAAACGTACCATCTGGCGATTGAAACCAAAACCTAAAATCTCATATTACTAAACTTTCGAAAACTGCCTTACCTGGCCATTTCCTATTTTCGTTACTTTCAAGACCCAGGAGGATTAACCAGTTTTATCCGGATTATCCAATATAATCCCACGGCGAAGTTGAATAGCTTACTCTATGAAGCAGATTTTTATTATTATTATTTTTTATTTTTTATTTTTTCATTTTGAAAGGTATACGTGGTTTGCCTAAGGACAGCCCATCTCCTAAGTAGGACGTCCATGCAATAGGGTGGATCTTTTATTAGATTCCTTAAAACGCAGGTTTTAAAATATTTTCTGAGGTGCGAGTATATATGACGACTCCCTTAGTCACCATGGAAATAAGGAGGGAGGCAGAGAATTCCAAATTCTGGAACTGACTGGTATAAACAATGGTCCAAACGGATCAACACTCAGTTTTATGGCTTACTTTTATGAGATGAAAAATAATGTTAAGAAAAATGTCTCTGGACAAATGTCAACGCTCATTTTTTAATCTTCTTACTCATAGTTATTTCGTTCCCCTTTCTGCATAATTATTTTCACTATTATTTATACTACTATTACAACTATTTCCTGTCACGCAGAAGCAACTACAGGTTTTCAAAGGTTCAAAAGGAAAGTATAACTAACAGAGTAGATGAGAAAGAAGGAGAAAAGATAGATAAGTAACAAGACCTGAAAATAGAAATAAGAGGGGTATGGGATATGCCAGTGGAAATTGTACCCATAATGATAGGCCCACTAGTTACGATCCCTAGATCACTGAAAAGGAACCTGAAAGAAGTAGAAGCCGGAGTAGCTCCAGGACTCATGGAGAAGAGTGTGTTACTACAAACAGCGCGCATAGTAAGAAAAGTTATGGACTCCTGAGGGGGCAGGATGCAACCCGGAACCCCACGCTATACAAACCACCCAGTCGAACTGGTGGACTGTGATAGACAAAAAAAAGTAATAATGCAAAAATGAATAGATAAATAATAATAATAATAATAATAATAATAATAATAATAATAATAATAATAATAAAATTCTATTTTGATTACTTATGAATATATAGAATTAAATGGACGCAGAAAATGATGGGTAAATTGACTGACAGCGTTCTTTGCCCTTTCCAACCTGTATCTCGCTTTCTAGAACCACACGGAGGAGTTATCAGAAACATTCGCGCCACGACCGCGCTGGAAAGATACTATTTGCGGAAGGAACGCGGAAGTGGAGCCGCCATTAAAGTTGCAACGATGGATGCACTGGGGCCACGGCATTCGCGAAGTCACATACTAAAAAAGTTAAGTCTATCTTAGTTGAACCAGACCACTGAGCAGATGAACAGCTCTCCTAGGGCTGGCCCCAAGGATTAATATCTCTACGTGGCTAAGAACCAATTGGTTACTTGGCAACGGAGCCTACAGCTTTTGTACGTCGATAAATATTTTTCTAATCACCAGAAACAAATTCCTCTGATTCCACCTTGGCAGAGAGGGGAATCGAACTCGGGACTACCGAAACGGTAGGCGAGCATTTGTCCCACTCGTCCAACGAGGAACATGAGTCACACATTGTCGGGGGCTATTTCCATGGGATTCCATTCGCTAACAAAGAAACGAAAGTGATCTTTAGACTATTATATTAGAAACGTAATGAGACAACTGAAAGCGTGCATGAAAATATCGCACATACCGAGTGGGGGTGGCGAGGGAGGGGGGGGGGGGGGGGGGGGCGGCGAGGTGTCGAACTCGACCCCCCCTCCAAATTTCTGGCAAGTCCATAATTTTTGAGAACTATCCTTTTCATTGAACTGTACTTATAAAGTAATAGATAAATATTGTTTTTTGTTAAGTCAAAGTATATAACAAAACAACAAATAAAGCAATATACATGTGATCATTAATATAATAAATGAATCAATCAATAAAACTGAAGAAATATTCCTGAATTTCAGAGCAAACTTTCAACATTATAAGGAAATTCTGTTAACCAAAGACAGCACTTTAAATAACATCTAATCGGGTAGAAGGCATAGACCGCATAGGAACCCAATTTTTCTTTTTAAAATAACTAAAATAACAATTTCAACGATTTCATCTTGTATACACCTATATATGCAATGACATTTATAGAAGAAAAGGTCCAGTTTTGGGAAAAACGACCCCTCCCCCCTAAACAACTCTAGATACGGCCTGGTTAAGTGACATTCCAATGTCAAAGGAGGAACACCGATCTAGATGAAATATAAAAGATATGAAGGTGAAATGGATAACACAGGATTTGGTATCCAGATAGACACAACTGGTTGCGTCAAAAGCGGATGTCTGTTTTGCAAAGGAGATATTATTTTTTGTTTGATTCAGTTTGAGCATCACGACCTTATTATTTCGTCCCAGCTTATTTTCAGTGTTAGTGTTTCTTGGCGTCAACCTTAACAAAACAAAAACCCTATTTCATTGCACCAGCATATATGAATATTCCCAAAACTTAAGAAAATAGAAATGAAATAGATCTCTCTCTCTCTTCTCTCTCTCTCTCTCTCTCTCCATTTTGAACAGCTACAAGCTCTCTCTCTTTAATTTGAATAGCTACAATCTCTCTCTCTCTCTCTCTCTCTCTCTCTCTCTCTCTCTCTCTACTTTTAACAGCTACAATCTTTCTCTTTAATTTGAATAGATACAATCTCTCTCTCTCTCTCTCTCTCTCTCTCTCTCTCTCTCTTCCAGAGGCTTCGGTGAAGCTAATCACATAAGTTATCCTATCTAATGAGACCAAGCTCATAAAAGAACCATGATATTATAGGGCGAAGGATCAATAACCGATATCTGAAACCTTTGATCTGATTTTAGCATAATCCTTTTGATTTTCGTAACAGAAAAAAGAAACACCCACCCATCATCACATTACCATCGAACACAAATAATGGTTAATTATTAATGACGCTACGCTCAGTTAAGGCTTATGGAGAGAGAGAGAGAGAGAGAGAGAGATAGAGAGAGAGAGAGAGAGAGAGAAGTTCACTCTCGACGTGGTTCGGAAGTCACGTAAAGCCGCTGGTCCGGTTGCTGAATAACGCCTGGTTCCATGCAACGTAAAAACACCAAACAAACAAACAAACAAACTGAGAGAGAGAGAGAGAGAGAGAGAGAGAGAGAGAGAGAGAGAGAGAGAGAATAATCTGGGTTATATATATAAAGGAAAACTCATAAGAGTGTCGTATTGAAC
>NC_087207.1:17421835-17466835 GCF_015104395.2 Macrobrachium nipponense | reverse complement strand
ACTTTGGCTCGTTTAATCTGTCAACTCGAGGAATCTTGCTTCCTCTCGAGTCAGCCATTACTCGTTCTGGGTTGGAGTTTCTGTGATTGCAATGACGCAGTCTTTTTTTATTTACCTTCATCAATTGTTTTCCATTGATCTTTTATTATATATGAATTATCTTCGTTCCAAAGCTTTTCAAGATTCGTTGATCGGAAAGTGTGCTTTTAAGAAATTCATGGTACGTTAAAAAAAGGATATGGCAAGAATTAAATTAAACCAGAGTCCCTTTGTCCCTTGATTTTTATTTTTATTTTTTATTTTTACCAACGACTTGACAAAAAATATGGCAAATTGGAAAGCATATCAGGGCTCTGAAGACTTTGTCTCGTAAGTAAATGCTATATTTCCTTTTTATTTCCGGTTTGGTTTCCAGCAGCACACTCCCATCTTAAACTGCTGGATGAAAACTTAACCGAAATCACGTATTCCCTTCATCTGTTGCGTTTCCTGATCATCAAGAACTACTGAATCTCCCACTTATGCTGGTCCACTATAGTAGATTCACATCAACCGTGCATCCGATGCCTAGGCCAGTCCCTTACGACACCTCTGATTAGCTGCTGATAAGCCAATCAGAGGGCTGGAAGCACTCAGTCTCTTAAGAGCGTTCACATAGGCAGTAAGTGTGTTCCACCTGCCCTGAGGGATACGTCTTTCAAAAGTATCCCTCAGGAGAGGTGGAACATACATCCTACCTATGTGAACTCTCTTGAGAGACTGAGAGTTTCCAGCCCTGTGATAGGCTTATCAACAGCCAATCAGGAGCGTCGTAGGGGACTGGCATAAACATCAAATGCACGGTTGATTGAATCTACCTACCATAGTATAGTGGTATGCCACTCGGATGTCGCAGGTTTGAGCCTTCCCCAGGGCGATGCAAAATCACTGGCTATGCATCATGATCAGTTACTGCTGTAGTGTGGGATTGCGGTGGGAGGTTGACACCAACATTCTTTGGAAGCTTGAATTTCAAGTTAATGGCTCCTTTGGTGTGTTTGTTCCATGAGAATAGGTTTCATCTACTAAAATAATAATAATAATATCAATAGTACTAAAGATGCGGTTAGTTCTAACAGCCTCGCCTTTTCTTTGGTGGTGTTGATGTTTTGTTCCAGCTGTGACCGGGTTATGGACTGATCGCAGTTATGTAGTGTGGTCGTTGGAATTTCAGAAGTCCAAGGTAGCTGGCAGTGCATTGTTACTGAGTTGGGCTCACTGCAGTTTCGTTTCATGGTTTTTCTTCATATCGTTAATCTTTGCTTCTCTATTTCTTTTAGCATTCTGGTTTGCTTGCTCTATTTGAGCCCTTTGTCATGCAGCATATTACGTTACCAACTAGTCTAATAATAATAATAATAATAATAATAATAATAATAATAATAATAATAATAATAATAGTAAAGGGAAAGTAAATCTACAAAAGTATGTGTTTGATTTTGGTCATCGAAAACTTTCTGCTCTATATATTTAAAATAGTAAAAGCAAACAGACATACTATAGTGGATTTACTTTTCCATTTTATTGACTCATATAATTATGGGTTTTCTTTGAATAATATTAATATGATAATAATATATTGCGATAGTCATCTTCCAGTTTGCCATAAATGCTAGAATTACGTGATCACTCTGAGGGAGGAAAGAGGAACCATTATAATTTATGGAACAGTGTCTCCTTATTTCCCTCTATCCTTGTTAATGTCGTATTTACAGAGTAAATAAAGTAAAAAAAACTTTCTCCTGACAAAATGTACCAGTGTGTCCACGAGTGTGTGAGGGGAATACAGATTTTCGGTTCTCATAAGTTTTTGACGCTTGTCATACAAAGCCCGGCTGTAACTTTTATTCCCCATGTCCTCCTGGACTTTCTATGGTGTTACTGTACGTTTGAGAGAGAGAGAGAGAGAGAGAGAGAGAGAGAGAGAGAGAGAGAGAGAGAGAGAGAGAGAGAGAACTGTCCCGTATTCCCAACAGCAGGTATTTGTTCTTTTTTTTCCCTTAAAGACTACGTATAAGCTTCGTCATATTGATCGTATTTGCTACTTTTGTGATCGAAGAGAGAGAGAGAGAGAGAGATAGAGAGAGAGAGAGAGAGAGAGAGAGGCATAAGCTATGAAACTGTCCCGTATGCCTAACAGCCGGTATTTGTTTTTGTTTTTTTTCGTTCATAAAGACTATAAGCTTCGTCATCTTGATCGTATATTCTATTATTTGCACGAAGAGAGAGGAGAGAGAGAGAGAGAGAGAGAGAGAGAGAGAGAGAGAGAGAGAGAGAGAGAGATACTACCAGGTTTCACTGCGGCTGGAAATACACCAACATAAAATCATTTAATAAATCAATTCCACACGCGACCTTCACTTCTTGAAATCTATAAACGTACTCCATTTTGCATGTCATCCAGTATAGCGCAAATCATCTCTCTCTCTCTCTCTCTCTCTCTCTCTCTCTCTCTCTCTGACTGCCCAGTTACTTTCAGCATTTTCATTAACCTTAGCCCTACCTCTCCCAGCGACCAATATTTTATCTGTCTGTAATCAACGGTTGATGAGAGCGGGAAGCCTTTTCCCACTGCACCACCAACTTCATGATTAAGGTTAGCATCAAAAGAGCTTCACTGTAATCAGAGCCGTGTGTTTTATCAATGCTTTAGTTACCGACAGCGAAATTCCATCGGTGGATACATTTTGGTTCCAATTAAGGTGCTCGATTGATTTAGTCCTGGTAGCGTTCACAGGTAATCTATTTTCATTCACGTTAATTAGAGGGTGGGCAGTAAATAATTTGTTATTAATATTTAGAGAACAGTTATTCATGCTGAGTGTTCTCTCCCAGCCTAATTTTTCTATCACCCCTGAGGAGAGAGAGAGAGAGAGAGAAGAGAGAGAGAGAGAGAGAGAGAGAGAGAGAGAGAGAGAGAGAGATTTAGGGCGAGGATATAAACATGGAACAATCAGATGTTTATCGGTCTCTTGGGAAGACTGCTCTCTCTCTCTCTCTCTCTCTCTCGTCCTCTCTCTCCTCTCTCTCTCTCTCATCTCTCTCTCTCTGATGAGGGGAACTCTATAAAAAAAGAAAAGCCTGAGAATAAATCTAGAGAATTTAAGATATTGGGAAAAAAGGAAAAGCGAGATAAAATGGGAAACGAATGCTTATCAACTGGCGAGGGCTTTTCAGTTTAAGATATGTCTAATCGCTTCATTGTAGAAACAAAATCATGTAGCGAACGACTGCCCGCGAGATTATCGTTATATAATAATTAATTTGTAAAATGCGATTTATCTAGTCGATGAAAGTAAAAATCGGAATAGCATTTTTGATTCGTTATGGCAATCATCCATTCAAATTTGTTGGGATCTTTAGAAAAAAATAGGTTATAGTTTATTAAGAATAAAAATCCAATGAAGTAAAACTTCCAATTACAATGGAAAGACAACTTCGACGAGAAATGTCACATAAAAAAATTTACTGAAAAATATGTTGTTAATGAGTTACTATAAAAGATTAAATATTCCAATATTTTTCAACTGAGTTTGTTGGTGTTATATTTTCTCTTTCTCAAGGGTGAAAGTTTTTCAGGGTTATTCAACAAGTATTCTTTAAAACAATATATATATATATATATATATATATATATATATATATATATATATATATATATATATATATAAACATATACGCAACGATTTTTCCCTTTATGAGCCGACCATCGGACACGCTAGTCTGCCTTATTTTCTAGAGAGACAGAAACAGAGACCATCAAAGACATTCAACCTTTGTCCAACAGAACACCCTTTCATAAATTACTAGATAAGCGCAATAATATCTCATTCCTTATCCCGATAATGGTGCCATCGCTCATCGCTCACCAAGGTCATAGCCAAGGTTTAGGCGAGACCAAGAGGGATCTTCTTGAGGGAAGGAATATAACTCCTCAGGAGATTTGGAGGGACGTAACATCGATGTCTCGGACTGAGGTGAATCTTAAAGAGGGACGGATTGCACCGCGTCTCAGATGATGTGTAACTTCGAGCAAACTTGCCATAACCCAGTGTCTCAGATGACCTCTAACCATGTTTGTTTGTTTGTATAAGTTTTTACGTTGCATAGTACCAGGGTTATTCAGCAACGGGACCAACGGCTTTACGTGACTTCCGAACCACGTTGAGAGTGGACTTCTATCACCAGAAATGCACATCTCTGACCCTCAATGGAATCCCCGAGAATCGAACTCGCGGCCACCGAAGTGGCAGGCAAAGACCATACTAATGAGGCGCTCCTCTAACCATGAGTGCTACTTCAATCAAACTTTCTATAAACGGCTGTCTCGCCCTTTATAATTAAAACACAAGATATCATAAAGTTAATCACTCCATACTCTCTCTCTCTCTCTCTCTCTCTCTCTCTCTCTCTCAAACTAGGAATTTGAAAGTTACTTTTTATTTTTGTTTTCACTGGTATCGTTTCATAGTGCTAACGAATCCTACATAACGTGAAGTGTTAATAGTAACAAGATATTTAATGACAATAACAATGGCAGCTGAAGTGAAGATGATAACTTCAAATTCTTCGTATCTCTCAGCCTGATGTTGCGATTTTTACGTCCACTTTAAGTAAATTTTATAAGTTAACTTTTCGCTAGTTGTGTAATCATCAAAATAGTGCAATTTTATGAATATAGCATGTCCATAAGCACACTTTAGACCATCGACTTACAAATGAGTCTAAACAACTAATGAGAAAAGAATGAAAAGCGTTTTTGAAAAAACAAAAATCCCCCAAAACAAGACAGCCTTGAAGGTTTATTTTTAATTAGTCATGTAATTATCAAAATAGTGTACATTTATAAATATAACATATGCAAGCTTTAGACCAGCGACATACAAATCAGCTTAAGCAACTACCGACAAAACATGGAAAACGTTTTTTAAAACAGCAAAATCCCCCCCCCCCCCCCAAGCCCCCCAAAAAAAAAAAAAAAAAAAAAAAAAAAAAACAGCCCAAACATAAGCGGCATCAGACGAAAGAGAAGTCTCGTTTCCACTGACAGACCCGTCAAACGAAAATTTGACCCTCATGCCCTAGAGACATTACGTATGACAGCATAATGACCTTACCAGGACTGAGCTCACGGATGACTGCGTCAGCAGACGTTCACGAAGTCCTCCAAGTAATGACTGAAACTTAATTTTGATACATGTTTGTGTGTGTGTGTGTTTGTGTGTGTGAGACAGAGCATCCTGCAGAACATAGTTAAGGAAAAAGGCTTTTCAGAAAACAAAGAATAGGATAAAATAAAAAAAATGGAGAATGGGAGATATGAAGACGAGAGGAGAGAGGAGAATGCTATCGTGCTTGCTGCTCCAATTGAGTTGAGGCTTATAACCAATTCATGTTTGATTTTCAAACCTCTGAAAAAAGATAGCACACACGTGACCTCATTTTTTTGCAAAATATTGAAAGAAGCTTAAGTAATGGATCTTTTGACTAAAAAAAACTCCTCCTCAGGGGTCTAATCTGATTATCGTATTACGTTGAGTCCGCGGATTATGAGGTTCTTAGGCTATTAAAGTTATTAATAAGATTAGAAAGATGCCTTCATTCTTTTTACTTTTTGTGAGATAATCGTCTATTTACTTTACAGTTTACGTTAAATATTAAGACAATCTAATCTATGTAGGTACCTGAGATCAACACGTGAAAACTAAATGAATGATCTTAGTCTCAGAAAGATGGAAATTTGGTAGAACTGCGGGGTATAAAAAACAGAACAAAAGCTCAATGACACTTCGCCCCATTATAGTCGAATGGAAACAAAAATAATCTATCATCATTGTAGGAAATTACTCTAATGAATTCCTTGAGGGACCTTTTCTACTTAGCAAATATATATCACGGAAAGACGATTATACTGAAACTATCCTCTGAGATATTCATCCCTTGGGCTTTCACCTCAATTATCCCCATTTCTTTCGTTCCCTTTCCTCTGGGATCTGATGCTGTTTTGTTCTATAATAGGCCTGTTAGGTCTGTTTCAAGGGACTTTCTTGCCTGAGTGGTAGAGTAGGTTGTCACATAACACAGTAATTTTTATACACAATTAAATTTTTCATACTCATACGCTTATTATTTTTAACGGCGCATATTCAGTTCCTTTCTTTATTTATAGTACTTTGGATAACCACATTTATTCATCTGTGGTATAATTCAACTAAAAGGGGCCAAGGGTAAATCAGAAATTTTCTCAAATCTTTGATGATTTCAGTTTGTCCAATTTTTTATCCCATACAAAATATTTTTTCCGGTGATAAGGTCAAACTTTGACGCATCTGAAATCTTTTCATCCGTTGCTGTTAAGAATGTCACAGCGACTGACATCGTAGCTTCTAGGCAAAAGACAACTGACTGTAAGTTACTTATAATTCTTATAAAACACCCCTTTTATTATTTATTTATTTTTTTGTCTTCTTTCCCCCGTTTTCCTGCCATTCATGCCTGCTGTCATGATTGTTATTTGTTGTTTTGCTTCCTCTCTCATCTGTTATCTTCTCTTATCTCTATAGCCTTCAATATTTAAAAAGAAAGAGCAAACATAGAATGTTAATCCGCTAATAGCGTCTTACTTCCTAGGGAGGTACATTTCCACATTCCACAAATGGCTGATCTGCTAAACTCGCACTCGACAAGAACCATTGCTATCATTCCAGACATGGAAAGTCCGCCTGGCCTTTATTTCATTCCTGGAGGTGCGTTTGCAACCTCTTGGTCTTAAGCGAAGAAGTTTCTCGGGACGGAGAGCTATAACTGCATTCCCGGAGGTGCTTCATCCGGACGTTATTTTATTCCAAGTTGATGATGGCCGTTAAACTGAGATTCCTTGCTAGAACTTTAGATTCCATTAGCGATTTACTGCCAATGTCTTCCGTCTGTGCTATTAAAACTACTTCCTCAATAAATCTTTTGGATTTGGATCAGCATAAGCTCTAATAATAGATTTATTATTATTAATCAAAATCTCATAAACAAACAGTCAAACCACTTTTATACATATGAATAATAAAAATATGAACGAAAAAAAAAATTTTTGAAAGAAAATCTCAATTATTTTGCGGTATCGAAATTTAGATATAGATTTTTTTAAAAGTACCTAAAATCCTAATCCTTTATGATTTAGCTATACTGAATCGAATGAATGATAAATATATAAATAATTATTTCAAGAGATGAAGATTGCTCTATCTAGCCCCTATGTGGCATGTAAGGCGTTCGACCTCGTTTTAATCTCATCTGGAAGGTTGAAGAATGAACTTCCCCGAACTCTAATGAAATTTGTTTCGAATATTTTAACTCTCGTTCAATATTTTGTGCACGATTAACTTAGCTTTTAAATTTTGCAAAACTTCTTTAGAATTTTAAGCTATTCAGTCATGAACTATTTTTAACAATGCTTTACTTAGGCTTGTTAATTTCAACATCCATTTAACGCATAAATTGCTATTACTCTTTGGGAACTGGAGCAATTATTCTTTTATAAGACATCTTTTTTAATTACTGTCATAATTCCTTACGTTCTCGTGTCTCTTATATTACATGAAGGCGTTGAGTTATCATTTCATCATGCGTATATATATACATATATGAATATATCCACATATATGTGTGAGTGTATATATATATATATATAGATATATATATATATAATATATATATATATATATAAATTGTGTTTTATGACAGAGAGAGAGAGAGAGAGAGAGAGAGAGAGAGAGAGAGAGAGAGAGAATAGCTCGGAAAATAAATCATAAGAAAGCTACAATCCTACAGTCATGATATATATGTATATTATTATATAATTTAGGTGTGTAAGCGTGTGTATCTGTGCATGTTTGAGTGTGCATACATGTGCTCACTTCTTTTATTGAGTAAGGTATTCGCGCGCAGCAAATTTCAATTTCGGCAATAAAATTAAAGGGCCAGTGCTCGAGAAACATAGGACAGTTAACAATAAGAGATGACGGGAAATAAGAAGGCCCAGAACCAGCCCAAAGATATGCAGAGGGAATAACCGAAAGTCTGGAGGACCCGAATCCTCCTCTCTGGCGAAATTGCTTCAACGACGTCCTGGGTTCTGAAGGGATCTGCAGAAGGAGACATTGACCCTAATTGGACCCCGGCGATTGTGGCCCTTTGTCCTTTGCTCTCCTGATGGACATCCGAGGGGGATTGCCGGCATGGCGTTGGTTTACCCAAGTAGGTGTCTCTGCAGTTGGGGGAATTTTTTTTGCCTCTGTTGGTTCTCATTCGTGCCCTTCCCAAATTTGGGGGCACTTTGTCATGAAGTGGCCATTGTTTTTTTTCTTATCTATGTCTATATTTCTTCATTATTCAACTATGTTTCTGTCTGCTTCGCTGTTCTCTGTAATGGAACGGCTGCTGTTTTTTCTGTCTATATTTTTTCATTATTTGACAAAGTTGATGTCTACTTTGCCCTTGCTTTTTTTTAAGTTTTCTGTAAAAGAAAAATATTGACATGGCTTTGTCTGTTGGTCCGCACTTTTTTGTTATTTGTCCACAAATCTCAAAAACTACTATGGCTAGAGGGCTGCAAATTTGTAAGTCTATCATCCATCCTCCAATCATCAAACATGCCAAATTGCAGCCTCATTAGCTTTTATTTTATTTAAGGTTAAAGTTAGCAATAATCGCGCGTCCAGCGACGCTATAAAGCAGGCCACCACCGAGACGTGATTGAAAGCTTCATGAGCCACGGGTCACACAGCTTTATACACTATACAGAAAACTCGATTACGTCGAAGTTTTTTGCTTGCTTTAATGATGAGTCGAGCTTTTGTTGGCACGGCGTATGGAGACGGGATTGTGGCAGTGAATAAGAGGGCTTCTGTTGGACCTCTGGGATCGCACCTCGGCTTTCACAGAGACCCTCTTGGCTGTCGATTCATTTTCTTCCATTTTCTGTTCTGTGGAAGATTTTTTGACAAAGAGAATAGTGGACGAATGAATGTGAAATATGATCATTCTTGGGTAATTCATATCCACACGTTAAAATCGCATTTTTATTTTAACAGAGAGTTTAATGAAGCAGGACAAGTATTTTAAATTGTAGTTTAGGTGACATACATCTATTGTAGTTCCTTTTGTTAAAAGACCATAAAGATATTCCTTAGAGAGAGAGAGAGAGAGAGAGAGAGAGAGAGAGTTCCTAGATACGTATCAAAGGTATATTATTCCCAGAGGGAAGCTAATCCTTGACGTAGAATTCAGCATGGCAGGTTGGTTCATGCGCAAACTGAATCTAGATAAATATTCAAATAAATACTTGGACGAAGAATAATCAGGTTAAAACTGAGGAAAAGAAGTGGGTACGGTGTTGCCATCGTGCTATAAATGTTCCCGGAGGAAAGAATTCATTAATAGTAAGAAAGCTGTTGGAGATGGGGAGATCAACACGTGTCGACAAAGCTAGCGAAGGAAAAATAGTAAGCGAGGAAAATTGGTAGTAGGAGGTACAACACGTATTATATTTCATAATACTGAGGTCCCAAGCAAACAAAATATTTAAACCCAATCGGTTGAGCGTTCACCTCTCTTGAGAAGTTATCCAAAAGGGCATTTCTTTATCAGTTTTTTTTTTTTTTTTTTTTAACTGGCTTTTTTTTTTTTTTTTTTTTAACACATGTTTTGTCTTTAAACTATGCTTCTATACTTCATTATGATCTCTAATGCTTGTAGGAATGGGCAAATCAATTTAGCCTCTCTCTCTCTCTCTCTCTCTCTCTCTCTCTCTCTCTCTCTCTTTCAAAGCTTGACATATATGTAGAGAGATTTCTCACGTGTTGTGCGGTGTTTCGGTAGATAAAAGAAATAGTAGGCAACATCTGATGAAATTGTCAAGTACAAGTATTTTCCTTGGTTATTAATTACATCTTATGTTTATTTTACTTAATTTATCATCTTTTCCTTGTTAAAGAGATCGTAATAAACTAACCTGCGTAAAAAAAAAAAAGCATAGCTCAGTGAAAAAAAAAAAAAATTCTTTGTGTGCGAAGCCAACCCGTGTTGTTGAGAGAACCATTAAGAGAAGTTCCTTTTGGTCGTCCTTCGAAGGAATTAACGTATATATCGCTGCTGCTATAGTAGATTCACATCAACCGTGCACCTGATGTCTAGGCCAGTCCTTTACGATGCTCCTGATTGGCTGTTGATAAGCCAATCACAGGGATGGAAACTCTCAGTCTCTCGAGAGTGTTCATATAGGCGGGATGTATATTCCACCTCTCCTGATGGATACGTCTTTCCCTCAGGAGAGGTGGAAGATACTTCCTGCTCATGTGACCTCTCGAGAGAGACTGAGAGTTTCCAGCCCTGTGATTGGCTTATCAACAGACAATCAGGAGCGTGGTAGGGGACTCGCCTAGACATCAGGTGCACGATTGATGTGAATCTACTATAGTGAAAATAATTTCTACTTCGTATTCCGGGTCTATTGAAATACAATTCGCGTCCGCCGAAAAGTCAGGAAATGCTTCGGAAGTACCTTTCGAGGATATCCGAGAACGCACTCCGGCCTCCGGTATGGAATGAATTTTAAGGAGGCTGAGTGGGAATGGATTTGGGAGACCAGAGATTAGACTATTTGCTTCATCGACGCCACTCGGTTTCTGGTGAGTTCCAAAGGCTCGAGAGCTTTCCATAAAAAAAACATCAACTAGACCAGTTTTTCTTAGACTTTCTTGTGCAGCGGACCCCTTATTATGATTATTTCCCTCTGTGGCTTAAGTGTTTTCAGGGTATAATATATAGTACTAAACTTGCTACTGTATTATTATCAATGGCTTATCTTCAACATAAATGTTCACATTTTACTTAAAATAACTTTCGCAACATCATCAAGTTTGCAATTTTGCACACAAATTTTAGTGAGCTTAACAGCAACCCCTCCTCCTCGCATTATCCTGAGGACCCCTTGGAATATTCCACGCATTCCTTGGGGTCCGCGGACCACTACTTAAAGAACGCTGAACTAGACCTATAAATGAACGTGCGTGGAAGGAGGAAATTTTTCTTATCACAAATATTTGAAAGGAATCATCGAAGAGAAGCTGAAAACCTTTTGTACAGTTGGAGTTACTTCTCTTTGAGGGCAACTGACCTTTGATGCTGCTAGGAATTAAAAATTAAATTGAAATTAAAAAAGTTTATTGGTATACATCAAAATATTTTTTTTTTTTTTTTTTTTTTTTTTGCCTGGAATTATGTTGGTGTGTGTAACAGCATACTGCTACACCCACTAACATAATTCAAAAGATTCCAGGTAAAAAAAAATATAATAAAAAGATAAATAAATAAATAAATAAATTGTAATGAAAATCAAATATTTTACGTGAGAAGAATTTTAAACCAATTTATGCAATAGAAAATGCCAAATTCTAAAATAAATTTTATACAAATCAAAGGCTGATAATACACTATAGCTGTTAGGAGACTTTGCCCCAATAACAGCTACATTAACGATAGTAAAAATTGTTGTTGTTTAAGAAAATTGCCTTTTAAGGAGGAAGTTTCGTCTGCAAAATTGCTGGGAGAATAAGCAACGAAATATAATGCGTAGCAGTATAATATGATTGATGAACGTAAGGTTTTCATGAAGGACTTTTACACAAGAATGATCCGCCCACATCATCAGAATGAAGCCGTCTCGCTACAAACGAGGCTTTCAATGAAAATAATGTAATTATTGAAATGTAATTGTATTTTCGTAATAAATGATAAAAAAAGTGAAAACAAACGCGATTCTTTCATTTGCTATGGCGTCTGAACAGATGAGATGAGGAACTTTTATTTCTCAGGAGAGCATGGCTCTTCCATCCGTCCCATGATTATCAAGTTTTCGTTAACCTAAGAAACCGGATGTGCTCATGTGTTTAGACTCTGCACGGGTATTTCCGAACGGGAACGGGCCAATGTTCCCCTGGTTCTATGTTACCTGGGTCCTATGTTCCCCTGGGTCCTATGTTCCCCTGGGTCCTATGTTACCTGGGTCCTATGTTCCACTGGGTCCTATGTTACCTGGGTCCTGTGTTCCCCTGGGTCCTATGTTATCTGGGTCCAATGTTCCCTGGGTCCCATGTTACCTGGGTCCTATGTTACCTGGGTCCTATGTTCCCCTGGGACCTATGTTATCTGGGTCCTATGTTCCCTGGGTCCCATGTTACCTGGGTCCTATGTTACCTGGGTCCTATGTTGCCTGGGTCCTATGTTGCCTGGGTTCTATGTTCCCCTGGGTCCTATGTTACCTGGGTCCTATGTTCCCTGGGTCCTATGTTACCTGGGTCCTATGTGCCATGGGTCCCATGTTACCTGGGGCCTATGTTACCTGGGACCTATGTTACCTGGGACCTATGTTCCCTGTGTCTTATGTTCCCCCCGGTCCTATGTTCCCTGGGTCTTATGTTACCCAGGTCATATGTTACCTGGGGCCTATGTTCCACGAATCCTATGTTACATGGGGCCTATGTTCTCCAAGTGCTATGTTACCTGGGGACTATATTCCCAGGTCCTATGTTACCTGGGACCTATGTTACCTGGGGCCCATGTTTCCCCGGTCCTATGCTACCTGAATCCCATGTTCTCTGGGTCCTATATTACCTGGGACCTATGTTACCTGGGGCCTTTGTTCCCTGGGGCCTATGTGCCCCAGGTCCTATGTTACCTGGGACCTATGTTACCTGGGGCCTATGATCCCTCTGGGTCCTATGTTACATGGGGCCTATGTTCCCCGGGTTCTATGTTCCCCCGGGTTCTATGTTCCCTGAGGCCTATATGGCCTGTTTTATGCCCTATGTGCAAGATGCTGTTACCTGCCATTGTACATACTTATGCTATATTTTTGCATGTAATGTGTCAATTTACTCCAAACAGTCATTCAAGATTTATTGGAGAAGATTAGGTTAATAAATTAAGTAAAAATGCCAGTAATAATGGCCTATTCTGAAAGATTTTCCTTCTGGTGGTGAAAAAAGAATCATGTAAGCCTGCAAAGTGCTGCCACCTACCGTTGCTCGGGAGAAACGCAGCCAATCGGCTTTTTGGGTCACCTTGGACGGTTGACAACCCTCACCAGACATCGCCTGAGTTTTCCCTTAACAAATCGTTCGGGGTTTCTCTCATTCCTACGTTTATCGCCTCAATTACCTTCACGTAAATTATATATCTATGTAGTAATATGTGAGAAACTAATAGAATAATGTATTTGCATTAAAATTGCTTACCCTCTGTGCATTATCTCTTTACTTGAAGGTGTTATTATAGTTGAAGTAAACGATGAAATATAAATCGAAATATTTTGAAAAAAGGGAGCGCAGTGTTTCAATGGTAGTTAAGTAGTGCTAAGTAGAACTACATTAAAAATTATAGTAAATTGAAAAAAACTTTTGTGATTCTGTACTTCGTAGCATAATTCTTTTAATGCCATAAAGGATGTCTCATGTGAAGAAAAAAACAATTCATTAGTTCATGGCTAATAAGAAACAGAAATATTTACCAATCCTCCCAAGTAATTGTAAATAAAACAGATTTTAGATAAAGAACAACATAGAAGCAAATATATTAATCGTTTATATGCAGTAATGGAAGCTACTCATAAATTTAACGCCCAAGAATCCTATACCACCTTTAAATAACTGAATAAATAAATAGATTGAAGCCATATACGTATATGTGTGGATCATACATCACTATTTAGTCAAATTATTGTACAAATTCCGTGGAAACATGATCTAAATTGATTCGGTTAATTTTCTTATCTTGGATCACGACAAAGCATATCTATTGTTTTATTTACATTCAAAGATAATTTGTTTAATTTAAACCAGTCATTAATATTAGCGCTCCGGGGAACATTGGGGCCAGGAAACAGGACCAAGGGAAAATAGGTCTGCTCCCTCCAGAATGCTACGAAACGGGTATTGATTTAATCTTCACATTTTCATAACACATTTTCCAAAATTTCCAGATGTGACAATGAATGCCGACTCATAAATCTGTGTTGTTTCATACTATATTTGCTTCGAAGATTAGGCCTACTACAGTAGATTCACATCAACCGTGCATTTAACATCTAGGCCAGTCCCTTACGACACTCCTGATTGTCTGTTGATAAGCCTATCACAGGGCTGGAAACTCTCAGTCTATCTCGAGAGTTCACATGGGTCGGATGTATGTTCCACCTCTCCTGAAAAACGTATCCCTCAGAGATGGAACTTAGATCTACCATGTGAACTCTCGAGAGAGACTGAGAGTTTCCACTTTCCAGCCCTGTGATTGGCTTATCAACAGCCAATCAGAAGCGTCGGAACGGCCTGGCCTAGACATCAAATGCACGGTTGATGTGAATCTACTAAAGCAGGAACTGTAAGTTCCTTCACTTCTGAAATGTTTCAATATCTCACATAATCAAGTACATAAAATAACGGAAAAAAAACATAAGAAAAACGTTTTACATTTCTAAGGGTAAAGCTAACTATCAACGACCCTAATGTAACCTGTCCAAACTTCCGCATTCTTGATGGAAGGAAAGGCAGAAGTTAGAAAGAAAATACTCTTGCTTAGGTTAGTGATGCGCGAACTTATCGCAGCGATGATTAGTCATCTGGAAACACTTATAATATTTCCTAAATAATTAATCTCCTTGTTCTATAGTTGCTACCGCTACCACATCTCTATCAACCACTATCCAAGTACGTGTGATACTCGGACTAACCTATTTCCTTAGGCATCGTATGTATTGCATTGACTTCAAGGAATGTAGGCATCTTCAGCCATTCAGAGTGAAAAAAAAAAAAATTGCATAAATCCGGTATGTAAACTCAGAGACGCCGTTTTTAGTACTAGGACCCTCGGCAATTGTTAGGAGAGGGTGGAAAGTAAGATGGAAAGAAAGAGAATATGAAAGGAGGTACAGTAAAAGGAACGAAAGAGTTGCAGCAAGGGGCCGAGGGCACGCTGTAAAGAACCTTAAGTAATGCATACAGTGCACCTCATGGGAAGTAAAGCAAAACCTTAAAGAAAAGGGTGCACTTACAGCACGAACCTCCTACTCGGACGAAAATAGGATGCTTTAAATGCAGTGATAGAGAATCTTATGTTTATCATTACTAATATTATTTATTATGATACGAATACATTCACACGGGTGCTGTGGGGAGGAGACCGAGAAATCGGAAACGACAGTCAGCTGTAATGTAGAGGAGAGAGAGGAGAGAGAGAGAGAGAGAGAGAGAGAGAGAGAGGTGTCTTATAGTATGCAAAGAATTCGAATAGATTCATTTTATAAAAATAAAAAAGTCGTATTTATTTGTGTGACAATGATAGAGAGTGAGAGAGAGAGAGATGAGAGATGAGAGAGAGAGAGGTCTTACGGTATGCCAAAGAGTCGAATGAATTTATGTATAAGATAAAATAAGTTGTAGTTAGTTTGTGTGACAATGATATATATATATATATATATTATATATATATATATATATATATATATATATATATATAGAGAGAGAGAGAGAGAGAGAGAGAGAGAGAGAGAGAGAGAGAGAGAGAGAGAGAGAGAGAGCGTATGTGTTTGCAGGCATCTGCATGAGAAAGACCAGGAAGAGGAAGGTGGTGGAGTGAGGCAGGGCTTGTGGTCGTGGTTGCGAGGTACAGTTTATCGGCCGCATTTAGTGCTACTCTCTGTTGCTTTGTTGATAATATTGAAATTAGCGAACAAATTGGAAAGATCAGGGCTCATGCCCAAGCGAAAACTGACACATTTTAGCGATACAGCCAAATTGTGTCACTGACATGCCATGACCGAATCTATTTCAGGTAGCTGTTTGTTTGTATGGTGCTTTTACGTTGCAATGAAACCAGTGGTTATTCAGGCAACGGGACCAACGGTTTTACGTGACTCCGAACCACGTCGAGAGAGAAATTCTATCACCAAGAAATAAAACATCTACACTCCTCAATGGAATAGCCGAGAATCGAACCTGCGACTACTGAGGTGAGAAGCAAACACCAAACCAACCACGCCACTGAGGCGCTTAAGAAAATTCAGCAGCCGACCCATGTGGACGTGGCTTACGTCATCTCCTACACTTTTAGTATTCTTTTGACAAACGGCAAAAAACAAAAAACCTCCCACTTTAATTTCACACATTCTGACCTAGCAAACAGGTAACAATCCGTATCTATTTTGGGTTTAAATCAGTTTTAGTGTACGTTAAATATTCACCTTCTGCATGAAAAGGCGACCATGTTGCTAGGCCTATGCTGAGTAAGAATTGCAACCAGATCGACAGAACCTACGGGGTTGTGTCGTTAGCAGCGGCCAATTTCCATTTATTTCAACAATTAGTCTTGTAATGATGTCAGTGGACCATAGAAGTTAAATACTTAAACCGAAATGTTCGATAATAGAGGTATGGAATTAACCAGGGCGTCTTTTAAAAGCTGTGGTATAGGTAGTACTATAACTTGTTTCATTCCTTCTGTCCACTCACCAACGTAGGTTTTAGGGAGATGTTTCCGATATCGTAGACTTGCTGGTATAAAAATGCAAACTATGTCTTCACTACTACACCTGAATGTGTATATATATTGCAAAAAATCTCCAAATATCCCCAACTAAATCGTAAACAGCGATTCGTGTCGATAATATAACACCCCCAACGCAAACGAAACGAGGACTTCAAATAATAATATTATCATTTCGTTTCAGGTAAATGAAAAGACATCTGGATTTATGCGAGTAACAAATGAAAGGTTTTTGAATGATTTCTTGCATGTATAGTACATGAGTAGGTTGGTATTTGAAACTATACATTGTTGTCTGTGGGACAGCCACTGCCATATTGGCAGAAAGGCGGGAAATTTAAGTTAAATACTCGGCTTGATGGCAATGTATATTCAGAACATAATTTTTTCAAAAAAAAAAAAAAAAAAAAAAACCAGTGACTGGGACTATTTAGCTGAATAAACTTGTTGAACTAAAGTTTTTAATCCTGCAAAAATGCGTTCGAAATGCACAGAAAAAGAAAGCAGTTTGAAAGAAAATGAAATCAGTGCCCCATTGCTTTCCCGTCATCTTTAGTGTTGATGCCAGCATAGAATGCTACCCTAGTTATAATTTTTGTTTGTTTGGCTGTGGAACGATACTTAACAGAATTAATAAGTGAAGGTTGTAATAGAAAAATAATTTTTGACTAAAATGGAATAAACATGTGGTTTAAAGAAAGCCAATAAAGTCAAATGTTTGGTCATAGTGGCAGGCTATTAAAAGTTATTTTGAGCGTTGATATTACTTTGGTATCAATATAGTTCTTATATGCATGCACTGGATAAAGTTTGAATGATTAGAAAATCGCGATTTGAGCAGTTGATGAACATAGACGAATTAAGTGTAGCCTGGCCTATACCAAGATATACCATAATCACGGTAGGCTCATCATCCGGATGTGTTTGATCATCTGAGTAGACTGATACAAGCTCGCCTTTCGTGTGCTTGTATTAGTATATTATCGATACAAATCGGTATAGGAAGGAGCGAGTGCTCATTGTAAATGTCAACTTTCAAATGTGTTGTTGAAGAAAACTCCCCCCCCCATCGGAAACGTTGATGGTCAGCCAGTCACTTTAGCTGTGTCCTCCCGCAGCCATCCCCCTCTCACTGCCCTCTTCCTTCCCCTTTCCCTCTCCCCCCCGCCTGTCCCCCTTGCCTTCCCTCCTCCCTCTCCACCCCTTTCCTCCTCGCCTACCCTCTTCCTTCCCAACTGTCACTCCTACCTTCCTCATCCCTCTTCCATAGCCACATCTTCACACATGGGTGGAAAGATGAAATTGAAACCGACTCTAGTGCTGTTCTAGACTATCGTGGTCTATAACGTTAGTCTGGGGTAAATGTAAATGAGATGACCCGCGAAGATATCGGTTATTATTATTATTATTAATATATATATATTGTGACGTTTATAGATCGTTCGTCTACCCCGCAATTAAATAATTAATTCTATTTGGAAAACGGCAGCCATTTCTTTAGAATATCAGCTGATTTTTAGTAACCGCGGGAAACCCAAAACCAGCCAGCTAGAGATAGGAAGTTCCCCAGTTGGGGGAAAAGTCTCTTTTATCAGCCGTAGGGACGTATCTCAAAAGGGAAGGGGGGTGTAGGCAGATTGGTACTCTTAGACCTATACCTTAAGCTCTCTTTCCTGTGACCCCTCTGCTGGCTGTATGCTTGTTTTCCAGGATTTGCATTTGATCGTGGGGGGGGTTAGCTGACCTCCAACCCCCAAGCAACCCAACTGAATTCTGTCTCAGTCGCCGCGAGACGTTATCTCGGACCAGAGGTCAAATTGCCAGCCTCCCAAAATATGGCCTACCCACGACGCACTGGTGGACCCGGACCCCAGACCTGAACAGAGGTCGGACCGCATTCTTCTACAAGGATACACAGAATATGCATAAAGGTACGTCTGAAAGTGTAAACTTCAACCCAGCACCTTTTACTACCATACGACTCTTGCTAAATTCATTTTCAATTCTTATTTTTTTTTTCCCCTTCTACATCAGAAAGCCCTTTGTCCTCATCGGCCACGTGCTCCCCTTTGTGACTTGTTAAAGACCAAGCTTTTGTGTATACCTCAGTGAACCATTCGAGTTTACCTTCCCCAATTTTAGAGAATTAATTAATCAAAGCAAGAAGTCATTTTTTCTTTCATGTCGTTTAATCTGGGATTCTTTTCCAGATTCCATGAGTCACGTGCCGTCTCTCTGTCCGCAAGTGTGCATTAACCCACGTGAATGAAAATCAGCTTGAATTGAATGAGACTATAAGCCCCAACGTGGGGGGCCAATATCCTCTAACTTTCTCCAGGCCAGCACGGGCCTTTTGTAAATAAATAGGTTTAAAGTAACGAGCTGAGTTTTCTGGCGAACCTTCCCTCTAAGAAAGAAAATCATAACTATCAGTTTACGGTAAGTTCAAGCAATTCCCTCTTGAAATCCCTAAATTACTTCCGTTTACGTATCGAGTCTCTCACAGGGCCCTCATACGTAATATTGGCGACCTTGCCAGGATGAATCCCGGGCTATGCTTAAAAAGGCTGTAAATCGCGTTATCCGTTTGGTAAAAACTGTAAACTGTAAATTATTTTACAAAAAAGTAAATCAAGCACACTTGCAGGGAAAGAAGACACACTGACTCACGGTAAGGTATTCCATTCATTATATGATTATTTATAACCTATGTTAGCTTAAGGTACGTTTAAGTATTGTTTTTATTGTAGAAGTGTGTTAAACAAATGTGAAGGTAGAAATATTCTTATTATTGTAACGGCCAGAGCGCCGAGCGAATTCTGTTCTGTAAATCGCATTGTTGTCGTAGGAGCACTAACACGTGTGCAGATAGATGCCAGAAAGGACCAGATCAAACTAGGAAGTGCTTTGCCAGGGTTTATTGCTGTATGAGAAAGCCTAGCTAGTTAGGAGTGTTTTACTAATAGTTACGGCAAAAGAAGTGTACAATTCTTTTGTCTGTGATATGTTAGGAATCCATTTTTAACTTAGTTTCATTCCAATGTGTTGGTAAACCGCTTACCTCTCAGCTAATTCAGCTTCGCGCTCTCTCGCGCCTGCGCGCCCCGGTCTCAACCAGTTTTCGTTTTCGCTCACAGCGGCAGCCATGTTTTTATCATCCCTTTAAACATTACCTAAACAATTTAAGCAAAGTAACGTAAGTCTCAAAGTTTTAACGTAAATAATATCGATCTTGGTACTAGTATCTATCGTCCTGCCAGAAAAATTAACGGTAATTCGCCTTGAATAAGAAACTAAACGTTCGTTTGTTTGTAAATCGCCTCGCATTTACAGAGAATCAGCTGATTCGCCATCAATGCTAGCACACCGTGGTGCTAACCCGCTCTTCCTGCCTCACGTGTTCCACCTCGCATCGCTCACTCGCGCGCTGAGCGAAAATTTCATTTCACTTAACGTAACCTCATTTACAATTGTTTGCTAACATCGTTTTCAAATCCTTACCGTAATTTTTCACTTGTCCTTACGTAAAGTTAACGTAAATCTTAAAAGTAGAGTAAATCACAAGAATTGTTAACGTAAAACGCGTATTTGTGAAATTCATATTGAAACGCAAATCATTTCATAAGCGCAAGCCGCTAACATTAACGTACAAATCGTTCAACGCGAGCGCGTTATCATTGTCATAAAGCGCTTTCAAAAGCAATTCTTTCAGAAAACGTTAACGTAAGTAAATCATTTAACGCAAGTTGCGTCATATTAAACTAACATGAGTAGTTCAATTCCAATATAAGGGAGTTCATTCATATATCATTTTTCACCCTCTCCGAGAGAGAGAGAGAGAGAGAGAGAAAACCAGAACACAGTATTCACGAAGCCAAGAGTACTACATCTTACCATTAATTATAGCATGCCGAATTAACCTTATTTTAGTCTCTTGTGTCTTTCATTTACACAGCGTGATACGTACGCGCATGTGTCCATTGCAGTTTGCAAGCATTTATTTATTTCATTTACCGAGTACTTCAGCGAGTGACTGAGCATTTCTAAAATTTCCATTACCTGTCGTTGCCCGAGTGGTCTTTTCATTTTCTTTATCACGAAAGACTTGCGTATACCGCAAGCACAATTCGCACAGTGTGCCACGCCAATTCATTACTTCCAGACAGGGAAGTCGTTACCAGTTTAGGACTGGCCACCACCAGTGCACGTCAGGTCTTATCATTTTACAGTGCCACTAATTCTTGACACTGTTCACCGACTGGCCGCTGAAGTACTCCCACCTTTTACTTTCTCTCCTCCACCATTACACTCTGCCCCGAACAGAGTGCCCTTTCACTTCGGTATACTTAAGTATACTGCATCTAGTGTCGTCCGACGGGACATACCAGCACGATACCAGTGCTCCAAGGAACGCCTCCTCATAAGTGCCATTGCACCTGTACAGGCCGTACAGGTAGCCATTAAACCTGCGTGTCCGTCCTTACGGAACGCCCAAGTAACTAGTGTGTCCATGTACAAGGGTCAGTGATCCTTCGGAACACTCAACAAAGGGAACGCCTCCCGAAGCGCCGCAATACCAGCCCTAAGTGCTGACAAACCTGCGTGTCCGTCCTTACGGAACGCCCAATTCATTAAGGTCCGTGTACAAGGGTCAGTGATCCTTCGGACCAATCAAGGGAACGCCTCCCGAAGTGCCGCAATACCAGCACTACTAGTGCTGCCCAAGGAACGCCTCCTCATAAGTGCCGCGCACCTGTACAGACGTACAGGTAGCCCTATACCTGCGTGTCCGTCCTTACGGAACGTCCAATTCATTAAAGTATCCGCCATTTTGGATCACTGAACCAAGGAACGCCTCCTCATAAGTGCCGTGCACCTGTATTGGACCTACAGGTAGCCCATTCCAACGTCTCCCAAGTTGGGAACGCCGTAAGTGTGACGTACACAGCACACTTCATCGATTTTCACCTCAGCAGAAGGTGCCATTCACAAAGTGCACCGAGCACCCAGTCTTTTCACTTTTCATTACCACATTGCAGAACCCATTTCCAAGTGAGTGCCACTTTCCACAGTAGGCACTCTATTCCATTCAGTACCCTTCCTGGCCATTAGTTATCATTTTCTTCCGAGCCTCTACTGTAGCCTAGGGAAATGTCTTTCCCCTGCTTCCCGCGACTTCTTTGCCAGAGAGCTAGAGAGCTCGGAGCCCTCATAACTCTGGGCAGGGAGGCTGGTTACACTGGACCAGCACTTGACCAGTGATAAAGACGCAGCAGGCTGCTGAAAAGCGCCAGCAGGGAAAGGAAGAAAGCGAAGCAGAGAGAAAGCCGCAGAAGCAGAGAGAAAAGGAAAGAAAGAGAAGAAGAGAGAAAGCATGAGCTAGCTCTCCTAGATGACGCATAATCTCTGCTAGTTCCACCAAGCCCCAGACCATGAGCTGGACTCCCGGTAAGAGGTGGTTGCGGAGGGTTCTGCACCACTTGTTGTGTGCGTGGGGCATGCTGTGGATTCCGACCAGTGCCCAAGTCGGTCTCTACCTGGGAGGAGAGCTTCCAGGGTGAACTTCTCCAAGGCTACCATGTAGCCCTGCCTGATGAACTGTCTCCTACGCCTATCAGTGGGTACAAGTCATGGCTGACACCGAAGCCCAGGTCTCCCTTATTTCCAGAAAGGCATTGCCTAGGGGTGCCAAAATCCGGACGGACGAAGAATTCAGTTCGAATGGATTGACGGAACTCTATTCTGTTCCTTCATCCTCTGAATGTAAAAATGCCCTTTCTGGACCAGGTGACCAAGGAAACCACATTGTGCCGCCTGGGCGTAGTGGACCAATTTCATGATGTTTATCAGGTGATATTGGGCCGAGATTTACTAAAGCCGTATCTCCCCTGGACGCAGCTCCCACTACCAGATGCACCGGACACCTGCAGCATGCCAGATAACCACACCTCAATTTTAGGTTCAGAGGCTAGTGCCTTCGATGTCCCCGACATCCTGTCTATTTGCGAACCTGGCCCTGACCCAGTGTCAGAGCCCGAAGTTTCTTCCGCACCATCTCAGCCTCTTACCATTTTACCGCCTACCTCCTCCACTTTGGAAGAGGTAAGCCCACCAGTTAACCCCGGACTTGCTTCCGAGGATGATTCAACGGAGGTTTCCTTAACCTCCCCACGTCACATCACTGCCAGAAAGGACTCTTCACCTGTGCCAGAGCACACTGCCAGCCTTGGTGACTCCGCAGATTCGCAACCTGTGGGGCCATCTCGGCCTTATCATCCAGTGCCACGGAAGAGGTTCTGGAACAAGTTCTGCCGAGACTGTGGCCGCAAGGGTCACATGTCTGCAAATTACGGAGGGTGCGCGAACCACAATATTCCGGCCATCGCAATGGCCGTCACCCCATCCTTCTTCTCTAGGACCCCCAGCTAAGGCCCTATAACCGTCGCACCCCTCCAAAGCCATTATCAGCCAAGCCACGTCAGAGCCTACGACGACTCTGGCGCTCAAAATCTCCCTGATACGGGAAGACCGAATCCCCCGAGGGGCTAACATTGATAGACGTCGATTGATCACCATTGAAGGTATCAATCACATTAAACTGATCCTTCCGACTGTCCAATTGAGGGTCACTAGACCTCACTTCTCCAAAGTTTGTACCCTTGCAGTTGCAAGCTACATTCCAGGAGGTTACGACCTCCTCCTAGGGCAAGACATGAAGTTCCCTCGCATTCCAAACAGCCTAGGGGTCCTAACCCCAACAACAAATCACTCTAAAGCAAGGAGTAAATCGAAATTTTACTTTCCTCCAGGAAGTACAACCACCAACAGTCTCCCTCGTTACCAGGAAGGGAGATTGATCATTCACAGTTCCGTTGCAAAACCTGCAACGTAATAGGGCACTCTACTAATTGGCCTAGGTGCCCTAGACCGACTATCAGCAGCGGACACTGTCCATGTTCCACAAGGCCTAGCCTTCAACCAGAGACGGGAGCCTCTGGTCTCCCATTTCCAAGGGCACGCTGAGAGGTATTGCACCTCCGGTACCCGCCACAGGTCCAGTCGACCTCAACTCTCTGCCAGTGCCACTTGGCAGCACTGAGCAGTACCAAGCTCCGTCCAGCCTGGACGTAGAGCCAACCACCCGGAACTTGACCTCTGCGCCTTTGGCCCCGAGCTAGCGCCGGCGCCTAACCTTATCAAGGATCCTCCTACAGGAGATCCTCCAACAGGCATGGAGCTTACCACAGCCCATGGCCAATCACTAGTTCCTCTTCTTCATCCTTACCTCTGTCGCCCGAGGATGAACCTCCGGCAGACCTTACCTTTGTACCTCCTCTGGGAAACCAGGAGTCAGCCTGGAGTTTTCCCCTTACGACGGCTGTCACAGCAGCCGAAGTGAGGGCCTCCCCTGCAGTAGGTTCCACCTCTACGACGGTTGCTGCAGATACCAATGAAGTGTTCTCCTGCAATCCCTCAGGCTACCACTGCCTCTGCTCCTGCCGGCGTTTCTGGCCTTTCCCCAGAGTCGGTGCCTCCGTCTACTCCAAGGACTGGTATAGCAGGTCCTGGAGGAATAAGAAGAAGAAGAAGAAGGGACGTCATTAACAAACTAACACAAAAGAGCCACATGCTCTCCTTGACACCTGTGCCCGAGGTACAGTGTCGCATTCATTTGCAGAAGATCCTGGCACCTACCCAGAGAAGGTAGCCAGCCTGATCTCTGCCAGTAGCACTAACCCTCTAACCCCCCCCTAGCCATTGTAATACTAACCCTCACTTAAATATGATTACCTCATTGCATTTCCCTCCTGGTAAATTAACCACTCATCATCCCCAAAGCATCCATTACCTTCGTATCATGTATTTTTTAACAATTCCGTCGCTGAACTACCTGCTGGTGCGTACCCACCCACTATGGCAATGATTGCGTCTTCATTTAAATGTATATTGAGTAGGTTAGGCTAATGATTTTAGTACCAGGGCATTAGGTTAGTAGCAAGCCAGAATTTCAAGGTACTTATCTAGGGGTTAGAGAGCACGTCGTCACAAGAAAAACAGTAGTATATAATTAGCTAGACTACATCACATAAATCAATTTAGTACACTTAGCATCTTTGCCTATAAGTTAGGTAGGCCACTGTAGTTAGCTGTATCGCTGCTCAAAAAACTTCAAGTTGGAGTAGGAGAAACGGGGAAGTAATCGGAGACGATCAATTTATTTAAGCCAAGACCTTCACACCCGAAAGGGACGTGAATGCCTTCTTAACAGGGGGAGCTGTGGGACGTTTTATAGAGCGTTCGTCTACCGCCCGCAATTAAATAATTAATTCTATTTGGAAAACGGCAGCCATTTCTTTAGAATATCAGCTGATTTTTAGTAACCGCGGGAAACCCAAAAACCAGCCAAGCTAGAGATAGGGAAGTTCCCAGTGGGGGAAAAGTCTCTTTTATCAGCCGTAGGGACGTAATCGCAAAAGGGAAGGGTGTAGGTCAGATTGGTACTTTCTTAGACCTATACCTTAAGCCGCTCTTTCCTGGACCCCACCCTTGCTGGCTTGTTTTTAGTTTTTCGTTGTTTTCCCAGATTTTGCCTTTGATTCGTGGGGGGTTAAGCTGACCTCCAACCCCCAAGCAACCCAACTGAACATTCTGTCGCAGCAGGCAGCGAGAGTTATTCGGACAGAGGCCAAATTGCAGGCCTCCCAAAATATGGCCTACCCACGACGCAATTGGATGGACCCGGACCCCAGACCTGAACAGAGGTCGGAATTGCCAGCCTCCCAAAATATGGCCTACCCACGACAGCACTGGTGGACCCCGGACACCAGACCTGAATCAAGGTCGGACCCGCCATTTCTTCTACAAGGATACAAACAGAAATATTGCATAAAGGTACGTCTGAAAGTGTAAACTTCAACCCAGCACCTTTTACTACCATACGACTCTTGCTAAATTCATTTTCAATTCTTATTTTTCCCCTTCTACATCAGAAGCCCTTTGTCCTCATCGGCCACGTGCTCCCCTTTGTGACTTGTTAAAGACCAAGCTTTTGTGTATACTCAGTGAACCATTCGAGTTTACCTTCCCCAATTTTAGAGAATTAATTAATCAAAGCAAGAAGTCATTTTTTCTTTTTTTTCAATGTCGTTTTAATCTGGGATTCTTTTTCCAGATTCCATGAGTCACGTGCCGTCTCTCTGTCCGCAAGTGTGCATTAACCCACGTGAATGAAAATCAGCTTGAATTGATGAGACAATAAGCCCCAACGTGGGGGGGCCAAAATATCCTCTAAGCTTTTCTCCAGCCAGCATCGGGCCTTTTTGTAAATAAATATGGGTTTTAAGTAACGAGCTGAGTTTTCTGCGACCTTCCCTCTAAAGAAAGAAAATCATAACTATCAGTTTACGGTAAGTTCAAGCAATGCCCTCTTGAAATCCTAAATTACTTCCGTTTACGTATCTAGTCTCTCACAGTAGCCCTACCTACGTAGAATAATATATATATAATATATCATATATATATATATATATATATATAGATATATATATATAATATATATATATATATTATATATATATATATGATATATATATATATATAGATTATAATATAGATATATATATCTATATATATTATTATTATTAATATTAAATATATTATTATATATATATATATATATATGATATTAGACTGGTTTTAAAACAACTAGCGAAGTGTATACGATGCGTGCAGGTGGAGTAATATGAGAAATTACCAAGATCACTAGAAATTTACCGTCTTTTGTTGATGGTCTTGAGTTCATCCCGAAAGGGCTGTTACTAAAGGCGTCTTGCGGAGTTTCCGCCGTGTTCAATACAATCCCCTTCGGAATGAACGCAAAAACAAACGAACTATGGTAATTTTCTCATTATCTCGGTAATATCCCAACGGTATTGCGTCGTATACACCCTTGTCTATGCTGTTTGGCTAAAAAAAAAAAAAAATGATGAGTAATCCTGTTGCAAACGCCACTCCATATTTCTTTATGAAATTAGTAGCTTAGGCTTACGAAGTAAAACTATATGTTAGCCGCCAATTAATGGTGTATTAGTGTGCCCTGAGTTTTTTTTTTTTTTCTTTTTTCCAGATGTTCATTATCATCATACTTGGTAAGATGCTACATTGACATGGTATCCTTACGGTGTAAGTTACAAAATCGTCATGCCCAGGACAAGATAGCCTTTACGCATGATAACAACAAAGAAAAATCCTAGTTAAGTATTTACATCCTTTTAGCACCGTAAGTAGCTTATTAATTTTCAGGACTGCTTTAATAAAACATGGTAATTGATATGCAGAGAACTGTATATACTATATCAGCAAACGTTAGGTTAATAATGCCTACTGATTCGACACACATTTAAATTATTTCTCCTCCTTTTAAGAACAATTGTATTCCAGAAAAGTCACAATGAATTCCTTATGGTTGTCCTTATTTAAAAATTCTCTGGAAGTATCATTTCAAAGTATTATAATAGAGAGGAATGATTTTTAGCATCTTCTGCCGTCGGTTTGTTTAATTCAAGTGCAACAGATCTCTGAACAAAAATATTTCGAAATATTTTGTAGAGTAATAACTAATTTACCTGTAATAAGATAACATAGTCTCATAATATTTAAACGGGACGGGAAAAAATATGTTGCCTTTGTGTTCGGTCACTACTGCGTACTGGAACGGAAGTTTCAACATGGACATATCCAGTATGATATTGACAAGCTGTGGTGTAGTAGGACAGCCATGGTTGGGTGCTTGTTCTTTATGTTAATATTTACAGATTTCCTTTCCGTTTCTGAACATTTATTTTGGGATGAAGTTGCTGCTCCCTGATATAAAATAACAATAATCTGTAGCAGAAATTAGATAATCGATTGGTTCTTCTTCCCTTGCTTTGATTCGTTTTAAACGTTAATCGTTATAATAACCTCTACTCACCAACTCCCTCCCCCGCTACGTTAGAAACATATAGGAGAAAACAAAAAAGCCACAAATAAAAGAATTACTTGACTGTAAACCAACTGATGCCTCAGAGAGACACGAACGGGACACAGTAGCAACGCTTGTCAGAAGAACCTATATGACTGCAAGGGGAGGGGAACAAACGGAAAGCAACCTTAGTACAAAAAGATTAACGGCGGGAATAGCAGCCGGGGGAAGGGACGTTATTCGTCTTCCTTACGCTTTCTGATTGAATAAACCAGAACTGGGAAAGGATCTCAAGGTGGCGCCAAATATCTCTCCCTCTCTCTCTCTCTCTCTATACGTTAGTAAAAATTCATTTTAAGGATGTTAGTCCAGATATTATTTAATGCTTATAAGGAACTTTAATGCGGGGAGAGAGAGAGCATAATGAAAGCCTCAGAGGAAGACAGAAAATGGAATACGGCATATTATGAGAATCTAAGAGAGCTTATGGAATAAAGTGAAGGGTTAGAACCATGGGTCTAAGAAGCGATCTACGGAAGACTGGAAGAATGTTGGCCTTCCATTTACCTTCTTTGCAGAGGTAAGTGGACATGACAGGTTGGTCGTTTTTCGTATTTTCGTGAACACGTACGAGACCACGTGAATGATTCTAATTGACTATTATGACGTCAAAAGGGGAATTTTAACTTTCCAAAGGGAAGCAGATATACAAGAGAATGTTCTTAATTTCAAGGGATATTTAATGCTCCTCAAAGATGCTTAGACTTGAGCAGTCATGCAAGTTAAATGATTAATAGGTACGGATGTGTTTCTTCTTTGGAGGGGGGCACTGCATAAATATTGAGATAACTTCAAGGAATTTTAGAACGCTTTTCAAAAACGTTTCGATCTGGACGAAATTGTGTTGGAAATTTCATTAACTCAAGTATTGCATATAGGCCTCTCTCTCTCTCTCTCTCTCTCTCTCTCTCTCTCTCTCTCTCTCTCTCTCTCTCTCTCTCTTCAAACTTGAGCTCGATGTTTGATCAGTTAAGTTTCTGGACCCATAATTTTCTTTCGTTTAAAAAAAAAAGAATGTCGCTTGAGTGTATTCTAGTCCACAGTTCTTTGAAGGTTGTCTCGGCCAGCTGAAGGAAATTGCTTTTTCGCAGAGAACGATTGTTGAGTAAGTGGGAGAGAGAAATGGAGGGGAAGAGAAAAGGAGAATCACCAGACATGGCTAAATGGAGCGAATGAGGGGTAACAGAATTTGAAGATCGTAAGAAAATACGCCATTGCAGTGGGGTTATTTAATGGGCAAATATCTTCATGCATTTTATTGTGGAAAATGTAATAAAAAGGAATGAGCAGAAATGCAATTTTCGAATCAGTATTAGTTGCCTTCATTTACAATTCCCTTGCATAATTTAATTATAAATTTTGAATTCGTAAATAAAAAATTAATTATTGATAGATGTGCATCATAAAACAAAAAAAACTAAATAAGCCACGAAAAGGCTAGCTGTCTAAAAGGAGAAAAGACCAAATCAATTGTTGCTAACATGATTCACTTTTCCTTTTACATCGGAGGGTTATTATAATTGAATAAACGCTCCGTCATTGGCAGGGATTCGAACTATAGACTGGTATGGAAACGACGATACACAGTGACTTTGACCACTGAGCCATCAAGAAACTTATAAGGTGATATCCCCTCTGGGTACATATGTCTGTCAAATGTTTGTGTGTGTGTGTCTGTGTGTGTGTGCGCGCGCGGGCGTACTGGAAACAATAGCCAAGCATTTGAGAAAAGAGACTAATTTTTTTTTTTTTTTTTTTTTTTTTTAAGTTGTAATTTCATTTATGTGGCAGTAGAACAACGAAGGACCCAAATCTCTGGCCAGATCCCGTTGATAGTCCTTGATCTCGTTCTGATCGTCTTCGTAAACTTATTTCCTTTCAGGGCTTCTTCCTAATGTCATGAAAGAGCTCCTTGGGGTTAAAGCTCCACTTCGGTCGCTCCACTGACGAAACGTATGGATGTAACGATTTAACCTGCATGTCGGAATTCTGTCAGATTAAAACTTTCTTTTTTTAAATGTTTGAAACTGAATATTAATAGAACTGGCGAAGTAAGAATAATTTATTTCTGTATCATAAACGACTTACGTTATTGGCAGTAAAGAAATAGCCCCCCCACCTTTTATAAATAACTGCAGCAGCGAAAGTCTAATATTAAAAAAATGCAGTCTTGTGCTCATAAAAGCAGCCCGCGTAGCGGGGTAGGGCCGTCATTGCGCTCATAAGATGCACCGTAGGCATTACTAGTTTCTTTGCAGCTCCTCTTCCGCCCCTAGCTGCAATCTCTTTTATTCCTTTTTCTGTACCTTCGTTCATATTCTCTTCCACCTGACTTGCCACCCCCTCTAACAACTGTTTGACAGTGCAACTGCGAGGTTTTCTTCTTGTTACACCTTCCAAACGTTCTTACAGTTAATTTTCCTTTCAGCGTAGAATGGCCTTATATGTTCCGGCACTTGGCCATTGGCCTAAATTCTATAATCCGATTATAAAAGCAGTAAACCACTAACTGATACTTTGTATTTTCCGACGTGGGGTCCTGCTCTCTAGCTGACTGAAGAGGTGATTTGGCTTAGATCAGTTTTTCTTAAACTTTCTTGTGCAGCGGAACCTTTTTATTAAATTACTCACGTAGCGGACCCCTTATTATGATCATTTCCCTCTTGGGTTTAAAAGTGTTTTCAGTGTATAATATATAGTACTAAAATTGCTACTGAATTATTTATTGATGGCTTATCGTCAACATAAGTTTACAGTTCACTTAAGATAACTTTCACATTTTTAATTTTGTAATTTTGCACAGATTTGGCAATTTTGACAAAAATTGAGCCACGTTTTGGCCTACAATTTATCTGATACCGACGGCCAAATTATCCTGCGGACCCCTTGGAACATTCCGCGGACCCCTGGAGGTCCGCGGACCACACTTAAAGAAACACTGGCTTAGATGCATGAGATGTTCGGCAGAATATAGCTGTGTACTTATATTTCCTTAATAACCATTGTAAATATATTACTAAGTACATCAAGGGAGTTTCATTAAAAGCAAAAAATAACTCTCTCTCTCTCTCCAAGAGAGGAAGTGTCAGGATATTCTTATTAAATTCCACTTTAATGCATTGCATTCCCTGTTCCCCCAGGAGTCACTCGTTTCCGAGCCACCGGAGCTGACCATCCCAACCAGAGTTCCGCTGTTTGGTGCTGATCTCTCTCCCTCGTGAGTCTGCAACGAAATGCAACAGCATCTCCTCCACTGAAATGTTGAGCGTCCATTCAGAGGTAGGTTGGCCTGACAGGTAACTGCGTTTCGTATTTTTGCGGATACATTGATCGAATTGAATCTCGTCACTACATTTATGGGTAAAATGGAACTCCTAACATTCTGTCTGTGGATAGGAATCTTCAATTAATTCAAGGATATCTAATGCTATTTGAAATGCTTAGATTTGAACAGTGGTATGCGGGACATTGTATTAATGTGAAACCGGTTTGTTGTTTACTGGAAGCGAGACCATTTCAATATCAAAACAGTTCAAAGGAATTTCAGATATTGTTTGAAATGTTGTGCTTGAAATTTCACTAAATACATGATGGTATAGTGCTTGGGTCCTAATACTCTCTCTCTCTCTCTCTCTCATGACGAGCCTGGGCTAGATCAGGTCATTATGGTCCTGATCTCATAATTCTCAGCACTTAAAAAATAAATAGGAAGAAAGGTAACATGAGTGTATCAAGTCCACAGTTCTTTGAACGTTATCTCGGCCAGCTAAAAGAAATTGCTTTTTGTAAAGAACGTTTGTGAAGTTTAGGTAGCGGGAGAGAGAAATGGTGGAAGGAGAAAAAGGAAGGAACGCCAGACAGGGCTAAATGGGGCGAGCAAGAGAAACAGAATTTAAAGATTGTCGGGAAAAGTGCGCCATTGCAAATGCGATTAATCCACTCTGCAAATAAGTTTATGCATTTTATTGCGGCAAAGGTAATGAAATGGAATAAGCACAAGTGCAATTATTGAATAAATATTCCAATGGCCTTCATTTATAGTTTCCTTTCATAATAGGAATATAAATTTTTCATACGTAAAACATATTGAAAACTGATAGGTAGAATATAATTCAGGATAAAAAAAAAGTGGAGAGAGGGTTGTGTTTCCCTAAAGATTAGAATGAAGCTGCTCTTAAACAGGAATGCGTAAAATATTCATGCATTGTTTCTCTTTATTCTTTTAACCTATATCTTTCATTGTTGCTCTGCCCATATAAAAGCATGATTCGTTTTTCAGAGCTGAGCTGAGAGAAAGAAAAATATTGAGTTGTAACTCAGAGAAACGAAATCGTTGTCGTTGTTATCAAAATCAGTTGAATTCTAAAAAAAGAAAAAAAAAAACGGGTCAGTCGTGTTGAATGATGAGGCCATTTTTAACAGCTCATTTGTCATGCACCGTGCTTGATAAATGACCGAAAAGAGGGCGCATTCGTGGATACTAGAGTTGTATCTCTCGTGGCAATTAGCTTTGATGAATTGTGATTGAATGCAATCGAATTATAATTTTTCACCGAATTGGTTCAACTTTTTTGTGACTGACTGTACTTGACACCCTCAATGTAGTATATACGGCGATTTATACGTGAAATTGTCTTCATCTGTACAAATAATGAGCGTAATATATTCCGACGACATATATATTTCTGACCTAGAATGATCTGGTTAGTGCTTTTATTCGTCTGAAGTTTTAATTTTCATCTAAAATTATCAACAAAGTAATAATTTAGCTATGGAAATTATTTTTTGTAAACGCAAAATGTAATAATTAATGTTTTCCATGTACTAATATCAGGGCAGTGGTTAAATTGTGTATCCTCTCCTTTACGAATCCCAGTCAGTGCACCTCATACTGTGCACTGTAGGCTTTATTTAAGGGTCTTTGCAGCGCGCCTTCTGCCCCTAGCTGTAACCCCTTTCGTTCCCGTTAGTGTACCTCCCTTCATATTCTCTTTTTTCATCTTACTTTCCTTAACTCTCTCTTAACAATTGATTCATAGTGCAACTGCGAGGTTTACCTCCTGCTACACCTTTCAAACCTTTTAACTGTCAATTTCCGTTCCAGTGCTGAGTGACCTCATAGGTCCAAGTGCTTGGCCTTTGGCCTAAATTCTATACACTCAGTCATTGAATGCTCGAGAATCCAGAACTGATCTCTCCTCGTGGTGGTGCGTGGCGTTACCTTTTACTAGTCCTGGTCGCTGATCCTTGTTAAACACCAAAAGTTGTTGATAAATAGACAAACACACACAAACACAATATTGCTTATTTTGTCTGGTGAGGTTTTATTAAATATAAATACTAATTCAAAAGTAAGATTGATTGTTAGTTACCCCAGCTCTCTCTCTCTCTCTCTCTCTCGCTCTATCTCTCTCTCTCTCTCTCTCTCTCTCTCTCCTATAATTCGGGTGCTGAATCCGGTAGTTGTATTGGATAGTTTTTCGCCATTATTTCCAATTCGTTTCCCGATAGTAAAAACTTTTGTGACTAACTCAAACAAATATGTTTACACGGATATATATATATATATATATATATATATATATATATATATATATATATATATATATATGGGTATATGTGTTAAGCATATTTGTTTCGGTTACTAATGATTCTGCACAATCATGTGTTGGAATGCGTACGTTACTAGACAGGAAACCTTTATAATTATCCTCATATTTGTTGTTAACGCACTTTTTCAGAGACAAATTTTGTGTTGAGTACGAGTCTAGATTAGAAGGGTTACGAGATTATGAAACTAATCTCAAAGGATTCTTATAATCACGCGCGCCCTCTTCATTTCCATATCCTTTTAATGGGCGCCCTCATCCGGAGAACGAAATTTCTTCTTTGAGTGTCACCTGCCCCTTCGGAATTTTATTTCGATTATGTTTTACCTGGGAAGATTTTCTTCCTCAGTTACATTTATCATTCGTTTTTATCTTCTGGTTGTACACATTTCTTATTTTGTTTTTGTTTTGCTTTTTTGTAAAGGGACGACGGAGAATTTACCTCACAAATCCCCTTTAGTACTACCAATGATGACTCATAAGAAGGATCAGGTTATTCCACATTATGGAATTGACAGAAGGGTTGACTGCCATGATTAACCTCCGATTTTGTTGTTGAAATTTTGGTAGTTACATCCTAAGGATATACATGTCCTATCTCTCTCTCTCTCTCTCTCTCTCTCTCTCTCTCTCTCTCTCTCTCTCGCTATATATATATATATATATATATATATATATATATATATATATATATATATATATATATATATATGTATATATCCATACATACATATGTATTTTGCGCATTTGTATACTAGTTAGGGGTCTTATTATTGCTAATTAATGGAAGTAATAATGGTGGTATTAATAATACAGTAATGATAAATATTATTATTCGATTATTTGAGCTTTACAACAGTTCTGAAACGAATAGGGAACTTAATAAAAGACAAAAGTTAATACTAATTGGATCTTGAGGATTGGCAAGTCAATAAGTAAAATGGTAACATCAGTATGTAAAATATAGGTATATTATTGGGATTTTTTTTTTTTTTTTTTTTTTTTGAAAATTAAAAAGTTTCATGATACTAGGCGGTAGAAGTTAGGCCTTTTATTTAGATTTATTTAGGAAATTAAAAAGTTTCATCATATTAAGCGTTAGAGAGAGAGAGAGAGAGAGAGAGAGAGAGAGAGAGATGGAAGTTATTGTACATCTTAAAGAATCGAGCGCATCCCAGCATGGCTTGGCAGAGTTTCAGTGAGATAATGATCTAATATTGACTTCGGCGGGTTTTAATTGCCTTGAGATATTGCCGGCAAATACGAATTCCTGGAACTCTCGGCGTTAGTGGCACTGAAGGCAGTATCAAACATTTGCCAATGAGTGCCGCTGCTTCAGTCAGAAAGAAAAGGCATTGATGGGTCTTTTGCAAAAGATGAATTGCTACTTGAAAAGACCACTCGTCGTTCAGGTTGTTTAACATTCAATTATTCTGACTTTTGATTTAGGTGTTAATGAATGTAATTTTATACATTTTTTATTTATTAAAATCTAAAAATAGCAAATATGCTTTGAATCTTCTCCGGATTTATGCCCATTTCACATGTGTTAGGCACAAACATAAAAGAATTACGTGAAGTAATTGTAAACTGTAATTATAATCATTATAACGGAGGGAATACCATCATTAATGATAATAATAAGCTGTAGAAGAATCGAGTAAAAATGGACACACAAATATATATATATATATATATATATATCTATATATATATATATATATATATATATATATATATATATATATATATATATATATATATATGTATAACTGAATCACGAAAGTTAAGAATGTGATAAATACATAAATAAAGATAAATGCCACGAAGGAAAAATAAACGAAGGAGTCTGAAAGATCTTTCGACTTTAAAAGTCCTGTACTGAGCAGATACTGACATACATACAGAAAAGACCAATACAAGAAGGTATTGTATAACTGACAGATAGGGATTATAAAGGGATTAGTACCTAGAATCCGACACACCTGGAAGATAAGAAACCTTCCCAAACAAGCATGAACAATGGGTGCAATTAAAGGTTTAAGACAATCATCTCAGATACAATCTCCAGACAATTAAAGGATTATAGGTGACAGCTATTCGGAACTTGGTAAACAAAACCATATTCACAAAACATGACAGACATACATTACAACAAAATTTAATAACTCTAAGGCAACTGATTTTTATTTAAGTCAGTAATTATATCTTTGAGATCATTCTTAAACATGTTACAGATACAAGGGTCTAAATGAAAAAGGCCACGACTAACATTGAAATTACAATGAAAAGTAAGTTGTATTAAAGCAGATTCTAAAAGATTTCGTGATAAGACATCTCTTGACCATGCAATTACTGAACTATCAATCCAATTAATTCGGTGGTTGTTTTCACTTAAATGAATGAATAATGCATTAGATTTTTGCCCAGTTTTTTCAGAGTATTTATGCTGGCTTAGCCTTACTTCTAAGCCTTTGCTGGACTGTCCGAGATAGAATGAGGGACAATCCATACATGGAATTTTATATATTATGATGTTGCTTTCTCTGGGGCCATTTTTTATTAACATTCTTTTTAGTGTGTTATTATAGGAAAAAACAAGGTTGACATTAAAAGCTTTTAACAATGGTTTAATGGTTTCAAATCCGTTAAAATAAGGCAAACTGAGAATGTTCTTAGAATCTTCTTTCTGTGTGTTATTTACAGTATAAAACTTTTTGTGGGCTTTATTATAACAAATGTCTAATATATGTGGAGGATAGCATAAATCTTTCCCTATATTTCTTATGTATTCAATTTCTTGATCCAAATATTGTGGACTGACAATTCGCAATGCTCGTAAAAACATAGAGGAAAACATTGATATTTTTATATTAAGATGGTTGCCTGAGAAGAAATGAACATAAGTTAAGTTGTTAGTCGGTTTCCTATAAATACTGAATTTACATTGAAATGGTTCTCTATGTATCAAAAGGTCTAAGAAAGGGAGGCAATTGTCTTTTTCTAATTCTAGAGTAAACTTAATCGATGGTACCTGGTTATTTAATTTAGAGAGTAAATCATTTACATCAATACCGACAGGAAGAACAGCTAAGCAATCATCAATGTAACGATACCACTTTACAGGAATATGAATGATATTAGGTAAGTAGCGTTTTTCAAAGAATTCCATATACAGGTTTGAGAGTAATGGTGATAAAGGATTTCCCATTGCCATGCCAAAAATTTGTTGATAAAATTCACCATTGAATATAAACTTACAATCACAAATGCACAAACTCGTGAGTGGAATAATGAGACTTATAGGTAGAGGTAATTCATGCTGAGTTAGTTCATTGCTAAGATATTCTAAAATAGAGTCTATAGGGACTTTAGTAAAAAGGGAACATACGTCAAAACTAACGAATCTATCAGTAGGGCAAAGAGCAATTTTGTTTAATTTATCAACTAAATCTAGAGAATTATATATATGAGAATCGGAGATGGTTCCAAGTAACGGAGACAAGATCTTAGTGATATATTTCGAGAGTTTATATGAAATTGAACCAACAGTACTGATAATAGGCCGCATAGGTTATTTCTTTGTGCGTTTTGACTAATCCATATAAGTAAGGTAGCGAAGGAGATTTGACTGACAATTTGCCTAGTAGTTCTGTTTTATCTTTAAGGATACTTTTCACTATGCTACTGAAGTTTTTTATGACTTGATCAAGAGGATTTTTTGTTAGTTTTTTATAATTCACATCATCATCCAGTAGGGCTTGCATACGTGATATGTAGTCAGCTTTATCTAAAATTACTATACCATTTGACTTATCAGCTTTTGTAATGTGGATAGTATTGTCCTTTTTAAGATCGGTCAAACTTTTCTTATAGCGAGCAGGGAAGTTACTTTCATGCTTAACATTGTGAGTGCGCTTGGATATGGTTTATCTTTCTTTGTAACAAGTAGACCTTCTGCTTTAATGATAGGGTCATCCCTAAGTAAATTTGAAAAATATTGTGATCTTCCTCAAAATAATGTTGACATGATTAAAGGTATTGTTTACGGAGCTGCCAATGTTAAGCATGAAAGTAACTTTCCTGCTCGCTATAAGAAAAGTTTGACCGATCTTAAAAAGGACAATACTATCCACATTACAAAAGCTGATAAGTCAAATAGTATAGTAATTTTAGTTAAAGCTGACTACATATCACGTATGCAAGCCCTACTGGATGATGATGTGACTTATAAAAAACTAACAAAAAATCCTCTTGATCAAGTCATAAAAAACTTCAATAGCATAGTGAAAAGTATCCTTAAAGATAAAACAGAACTACTAGGCAAATTGCCAGTCAAATCTCCTTCGCTACCTTACTTATATGGATTAGTCAAAACGCACAAAGAAAAAAATAACCCTCATGCGGCCTATTTATCAGTACTGTTGGTTCAATTTCATATAAACTCTCGAAATATATCACTAAGATCTTGTCCCCGTTACTTGGAACCATCTCCGATTCTCATATATATAATTCTCTAGATTTAGTTGATAAATTAAACAAAATTGCTCTTTGCCCTACTGATAGATTCGTTAGTTTTGACGTATGTTCTCTTTATACTAAAGTCCCTATAGACTCTATTTTAGAATATCTTAGCAATGAACTAACTCAGCATGAATTACCTCTACCTATAAGTCACATTATTTCACTCACGAGTTTGTGCATTTGTGATTGTAAGTTTATATTCAATGGTGAATTTTATCAACAAATTTTTGGCATGGCAATGGGAAATCCTTTATCACCATTACTCTCAAACCTGTATATGGAATTCTTTGAAAAACGCTACTTGCCTAATATCATTCATATTCCTGTAAAGTGGTATCGTTACGTTGATGATTGTTTAGCTGTTCTTCCTGTCGGTATTGATGTAAATGATTTACTCTCTAAATTAAATAACCAGGTACCATAGATTAAGTTTACTCTAGAATTAGAAAAAGACAATTGCCTCCCTTTCTTAGACGTTTTGATACATAGAGAACCATTTATAGGAAACCGACTAATAACTTAACTTATGTTCATTTCTTCTCAGGCCACCATCTTAATATAAAAATATCAATTTTTTCCTCTATGTTTTTACGAACATTGCGAATTGTCAGTCCACAATATTTGGATCAAGAAATTGAATACATAAGAAATATAGGGAAAGATTTATGCTATCCTCCACATATATTAGACATTTGTTATAATAAAGCCCACAAAAAGTTTTATACTGTAAATAACACACAGAAAGAAGATTCTAAGAACATTCTCAGTTTGCCTTATTTTAACGGATTTGAAACCATTAAACCATTGTTAAAAGCTTTTAATGTCAACCTTGTTTTTTCCTATAATAACACACTAAAAAGAATGTTAATAAAAAATGGCCCCAGAGAAAGCAACATCATAATATATAAAATTCCATGTATGGATTGTCCCTCATTCTATCTCGGACAGTCCAGCAAAGGCTTAGAAGTAAGGCTAAGCCAGCATAAATACTCTGAAAAAACTGGGCAAAAATCTAATGCATTATTCATTCATTTAAGTGAAAACAACCACCGAATTAATTGGATTGATAGTTCAGTAATTGCATGGTCAAGAGATGTCTTATCACGAAATCTTTTAGAATCTGCTTTAATACAACTTACTTTTCATTGTAATTTCAATGTTAGTCGTGGCCTTTTTCATTTAGACCCTTGTATCTGTAACATGTTTAAGAATGATCTCAAAGATATAATTACTGACTTAAATAAAAATCAGTTGCCTTAGAGTTATTAAATTTTGTTGTAATGTATGTCTGTCATGTTTTGTGAATATGGTTTTGTTTACCAAGTTCCGAATAGCTGTCACCTATAATCCTTTAATTGTCTGGAGATTGTATCTGAGATGATTGTCTTAAACCTTTAATTGCACCCATTGTTTATGCTTGTTTGGGAAGGTTTCTTATCTTCCAGGTGTGTCGGATTCTAGGTACTAATCCCTTTATAATCCCTATCTGTCAGTTATACGAACCTTCTTGTATTGTCTTTTCTCGTATTTATGTTAGTATCTGCTCAGTAAAGAACTTTTAAGTCGAAAGATCTTTCAGACTCCTTCGTTTATTTTTCCTTCGTGGTATTTATCTTTATTTTTTTATATATATATATATATATATATATATATATATATATATATATATCGATATTATATATATATACATATATATATAATATATATATATATATATATATATATATATATAACATATATATATATAAAATATATATATTTATATATATATATATATATATATATATATATATATATATATATCTAATAAAAGGAGCCCATAAAAACACCCAAATATAGAGAAAAAGTACTATATTTCAGAGACTGCTGTCTCCCTCTTCAGGTAGATGAATGAGAAAAGTTTACAGAAAAGGTGGTATTTATACCAAGAGGTTCATCCACAAACAAGCCATTTTAAGTCACCCCCGCTGATAATCTTCCTTTAATCTTCTTAAGCGTTGGTTGAATGAAGACTTTGTCGATCGTGTCCGAAATCCATGCTCCTTTTGAGATGTTCATTACCTGCCTCTCTTTTATTAAGGCCGATTCCATCATTTGACTCTTGTACCGGCAGTTGCTGCTATAAATTACACGTGACAAATTCCAGTTTATTCTATGGTTATGTTCATTTATATGGTTGAAAATAGCCGAGTTCTGTTGTCCATACCTAACTGACCGTTTGTGTTGTATTAATCTCTGGGAAGGGATTTACCTGTAAATCCGATGTAAGATTGGTCACAGCCTGGCATGGGGATTTAGTATACCCCAGAGTCCTTTGGAGATGTCTTTTGTTGGACGTTAATCAGGATTTGGTCCTAAGGTGTTTTGGGTTAAGTAAATACAAAAGGGTTCGATTTTCCGAGGGGGTTGGGTTATTCTCTTAATCGTGTCCAGGTGGGGAATTATTATTTTATTGTTGGGTGTATCTCTGGTCTTGTCTTTAGGGGGTCGGTAGAAAATTACGTTTGCTTTGTGAATTGCTTTCTCAATTATATGGTCAGGATATTTTAAAGACGAAAGTTGCTTGCGAATTAGTTCAAATTCTTTTTCCAGGAATTCTGGGGAACAAATTCGTAAGGTCTCTAAGAACAAGTTACTAGCTACACCTATTTTGATAGTAATGTCATGATAGCTAAAGTAGTGAATGTATGAAAGTGAGAGCGTTGGTTTTCTGTATATGGTAATTTGTATTCTGTCGTATCCCTGATTATTAAAACATCAAGAAAAGGAATTTTGTTGTCTGTTTCCCATTCAACTTTAAATTTGATGCTGGGCACTAATGTGTTAATTTCGAGAGGAATTCATTGAAATTGCCCCACCTATTATCCCAAAATGTTAGGATATCATCCACGTATTCTCATCCACAGCATGTTTTTGGGTTTTATTGCATTTTTATTACTGTAGTTTCAAAGTATTCCATGTACAGATTGGCTAGAACAGGACTTAAAGGACTACCCATACTACACCCGAATTTTTGCTTGTAGAATGATTTCCCCGAATGAAAATACGTTATTAGATGCACATAATTCAACTAGCTTTATTATTTTGTCAAGCGCCAATGGGAAATGATCTGAATAGGGGTATAATTTTACCCTTAAAAACTGAAGAACGTCCTGTACTGGTACTTTAGTGAACAGGGAATCTACGTCAAGGCTTAAAAGTTTTATGTTGTGAAGTGGTATATGTGCTTCTCTGAATTTGTGACAAAAATCTTCCGAATGTTTAATGTGACTGGGAGAAAAAGTGCCTAAAAAAAGGGGAAAAAGGAGGCCAGCTAACCATTTAGAAATTTTTTGTAATTGAAAGCACCGGCACATGAAACGATGGGTCTGAATGGAAGATTGTCTTTGTGAGTTTTGGGAAGGCCATAAAAATAGGGTAATTTAGGATTAATTACTTTAAATTTCTCTAATAGTTCAATACTCTTTTTGTCTTTGCCAATTAATCTTACTTTCCGAAAAAATTCTGTGGGAACGTTTTGGAGGGGATTTTTCGTCAGTTTTTCGTTATGGTGTTTGTGTCGCTAAGGAGCTGGTTGATTTTGTCAAGGTAGAAGTCTTTGTCCCATTATTACGATTTTGCCGTCTTTGTCGGATCTACTTATTATAACATCTAACTTTCTTAGCGAGTGGATGGCTATCATGAATCTGCGGGGAACAGGATATTTCTTAGTAAGTCAGTTAAAGCATTTAGTAACACCTCCTTTTAAACATATCTCTTCACGGTTGTAGTTTTTGTCAGATATGAATTTATCAAAAGCCACTATGAAGTCTAGGTTGTTTTTGCGGTCTGGCATAAGGGCAAAGGATAAGCCTAAATTTAAAACTAAATGTTGATTTACAGTAAGGGGGGTGTTGGATAAGTTTAAAACTTTGTCTTGTTGCTCAAGATTATTCCATGCACTATTGTCTATTAAACATTCGGAAGATTTTTGTCACAAATTCAGAGAAGCCACATATACCACTTCACAACATAAAACTTTTAAGCCTTGACGTAGATTCCCTGTTCACTAAAGTACCAGTACAGGACGTTCTTCAGTTTTTAAGGGTTAAAATATCCCCCTATCAGATCATTTCCCATTGGCGCTTGACAAAATAATAAAGCTAGTTGAATTATGTGCATCTAATAACGTATTTTCATTCGGGGAATCATTCTACAAGCAAAAATTCGGTGTAGTATGGGTAGTCCTTTAAGTCCTGTTCTAGCCAATCTGTACATGGAATACTTTGAAACTACAGTAATAAATGCAATAAAACCCAAAAACATGCTGTGGATGAGATACGTGGATGATATCCTAACATTTTGGGATAATAGGTGGGGCAATTTCAATGAATTCCTCTCGAAATTAAACACATTAGTGCCCAGCATCAAATTTTAAGTTGAATGGGAAACAGACAACAAAAATTCCTTTTCTTGATGTTTTAATAATCAGAGATACGACAGATACAAAATTTACCATATACAGAAAACCAACGTTCTCACTTTCATACATTCACTACTTTAGCTATCATGACATTACTATCAAAATAGGTGTAGCTAGTAACTTGTTCTTAAGAGCCTTACGAATTTGTTCCCTAGAATTCCTGGAAAAGAATTGAACTAATTCGCAAGCAACTTTCGTCTTTAAAATATCCTGACCATATAATTGAGAAAGCAATTCACAAAGCAAACGTAATTTTTCTACCGACCCATAAAGACAAGACAGAGATACACCCAACATAAAATAATAATTCCCCACCTGGACACGATTAAGAGAATAACCAACCCCTCGGAAAAATCGAACCCTTTTGTATTTACTTACCCAAACACCTTAGCCAAATCCCTGATTAACGTCCAACAAAAGACATCTCCAAAGGACTCTGGGGGTTATACGAAATCCCATGCCAGGACTGTGACCAATCTACATCGGATTTACAGGTAAATCCCTTCCCACCCCAGAGATTAATACAACACAAACGCGGTCAGTTAGGTATGGACAACAGAACTCGGCTATTTTCAACCATATAAATGAACATAACCATAGAATAAACTGGAATTTGTCACGTGTAATTTATAGCAGCAACTGCCGGTACAAGAGTCAAATGATGGAATCGGCCTTAATAAAAGAGAGGCAGGTAATGAACATCTCAAAAGGAGCATGGATTTCGGACACGATCGACAAAGTCTTCATTCAACCAACGCTTAAGAAGATTAAAGGAAGATTATCAGCGGTGGGGGTGACTTAAAATGGCTTGTTTGTGGATGGACCTCTTGGTATAAATACCACCTTTTCTGTAAACTTTTCTCATTCATCTACTGAAGAGGAGACAGCAGTCTCTGAAATATAGTACTTTTTCTCTATATTTTTGGTGTTTTATGGGCTCCTTTTATTAGATGGAATATGTTGTTTACAGAACATTTTACCAGTCATATATATATATATATATATATAATATATATATATATATATATATATATATATATATATATATATAGAGGTATATTAAATATATATATATATATATATATATATATAATATATATATATATATATATATATATATATATGTGTGTGTGTGTGTGTGTGTGTGTGTGTGTGTATGCACAGACCCTCTAGCCACTCTTGTTCTTGCATGAGATAAAGCGGCTTTCGGTCAGGAGATTATGAACCATGAGCTGTAAAGCAATTAGAGAAAAACGGGAAAAGTTTAAGTTCATAAAAATATGAGAAGGGAAAAATGCTGAGGAGCTTGCGGATTTCTCCTCTTTTTCGTTCTGATGGGGAGTGGGAAAGGAGACATGACTCTAATTGGTGCCTTGGTAATTATGGGGGGCGCTCTGGATAAGGATAATTAGGCTTAGAACTGCTCATTACACAGCGCCGTAAGAAATGAGCGGTTCATTGAAGCTGAAAAGAAAATGGAATGGCTTAACAATTGTAGTGAGCGCCTCAGTGGTGTGATCGGTAAGGTCTTGGCCCGCCACCTCGGTGGCTGCGAGTTCGATTCTCGGACATTCCACTGAGGGGTTAGAGATGTGTATTTCTGGTGACAGAAGCTCACTCTGGACGCGGTTCGAAAATCATGTAAAGCCGTTAGTTCCGTTGCTGAATACCACTGGTTGCATGCAACGTACAAAAACGAAATACAAATAAACAAACAAACAAATGTAGTGGATCTGAAGGGGCTCCAAGAGTATCGGAAAGGAATGGAAAGGAATATGTGATACAACACATTACTTCCTCGTTGGACGACTATGTTACGTGCTCGCCTACCAATTTAATAGTCTGAGTTCGCTTCCCCGCTCTGCCAACGCGGAATCAGAGGAATTTATTTCTGGTGATTAGAAATTCGTTTTCTCGATATAATGTAGTTCGGATCCCACAATAAACTGTAGGTCCTGTTGCTAAGTAATCAATTGGTTCCTAGCCACGTAAAAATATCTAATAACAAATATTGCTGTAAAAATTATTGTGTAAATAAAAATTGCGATGTTTGTAAGTAAACATTATTGATTAAAAAAAAGGAAAAAAACCTTCGGGCCAGCCCTAGGAGAGCTGTTAATCAGCTCAGTGGTCTGGTTAAACTAAGGTATTTTGTTTTGACTTATCATCCTTTCATTAGCATGCCATCGGAAGTACCCATAAGGACGTAGTACACATAATTTAATCTTGCCATCCGCTAAGAGGACTCCCTTCTCACCATATAGGCATCGTAATCATCTTATGGAATTAGAGTCTCCGATCAGACATTCCTGAGTCAAATCCATTTCCCCTCTGTTTTACGTACTTAGTACTTGTTTTTCATTTGGCAAATTTGCTTAGTATCTCTCATTTTAGTTAAGTTGTCCTATTGGTGCTTGCCATCAAATCTGTGGTGTATGATATTTTGTATTTCATCGGTGGATTATTCATCATAAGGAACGATCTTTTACAAATATGCTGAATACAGAACTTACAGAATTTTAGCAATAGCAGTTTTCTGCGCTGATTTGATTTCTTGAGAGATTAAAACCTCACAGAAACTGGCTGGTAGTGCATCAGTGGAGTGGTCAGTTTGGTTTTGGCCTGCCACCTCGGTGGCAGCGAGTTCGATTCTCGGACATTCCATTAAGGTGTTTAGAGATGTGTATTTCTAGTGCTAGAAGTTCACTCTCGACGTGGTTCGGAAGTCACGTAAAGCCGTTGGTCCTGTGGCT
>NC_087207.1:17404042-17421335 GCF_015104395.2 Macrobrachium nipponense | reverse complement strand
AGCCACAGGACCAACGGCTTTACGTGACTTCCGAACCACGTCGAGAGTGAACTTCTAGCACTAGAAATACACATCTCTAACACCTTAATGGAATGTCCGAGAATCGAACTCGCTGCCACCGAGGTGGCAGGCCAAAACCAAACTGACCACTCCACTGATGCACTACCAGCCAGTTCTGTGGAGGTTTTAATCTCTCAAGAAATCAAAATCAGCGCAGAAAACTGCTATTGCTAAAATTCTGTAAGTTCTGTATTCAGCATATTTGTAAAAGATCGTTCCTTATGATGAATAATCCACCGATGAAATACAAAATATCATACACCACAGATTTGATGGCAAGCACCAATAGGACAACTTAACTAAAATGAGAGATACTAAGCAAATTTGCCAAATGAAAAACAAGTACTGTAAAACAGAGGGGAAATGGATTTGACTCAGGAATGTCTGATCGGAGACTCTAATTCCATAAGATGATTACGATGCCTATATGGTGAGAAGGGAGTCCTCTTAGCGGATGGCAAGATTAAATTATGTGTACTACGTCCTTATGGGTACTTCCGATGGCATGCTAATGAAAGGGTGATAAGTCAAAACAAAATACCTTAGTTTAACCAGACCACTGAGCTGATTAACAGCTCTCCTAGGGCTGGCCCGAAGGTTTTTTTCCTTTTTTTTAATCAATAATGTTTACTTACAAACATCGCAATTTTTATTTACACAATAATTTTTACAGCAATATTTGTTATTAGATATTTTTACGTGGCTAGGAACCAATTGATTACTTAGCAACAGGACCTACAGTTTATTGTGGGATCCGAACTACATTATATCGAGAAAACGAATTTCTAATCACCAGAAATAAATTCCTCTGATTCCGCGTTGGCAGAGCGGGGAAGCGAACTCAGACTATTAAATTGGTAGGCGAGCACGTAACATAGTCGTCCAACGAGGAAGTAATGTGTTATGTCACATATTCCTTTCCATTCCGATACTCTTGGAGCCCCTTCAGATCCACTACATTTGTTTGTTTGTTTATTTGTATTTCGTTTTTACGTTGCATGCAACCAGTGGTTATTCAGCAACGGAACTAACGGCTTTACATGATTTTCGAACCGCGTCCAGAGTGAGCTTCTGTCACCAGAAATACACATCTCTAACCCCTCAGTGGAAGTCCGAGAATCGAACTCGCAGCCACCGAGGTGGCGGGCCAAGACCTTGCCGATCACACCACTGAGGCGCTCACTACAATTGTTAAGCCATTCCATTTTCTTTTCAGCTTCAATGAACCGCTCATTTCTTACGGCGCTGTGTAATGAGCAGTTTCTAAGCCTAATTATCCTTATCCAGAGCGCCCATAATTACCAAGGCACCAATTAGAGTCAATGTCTCCTTTCCCACTCCCCATCAAAACGAAAAAGAGGAGAAATCCGCAAAGCTCCTCAGCATTTTCCCTTCTCATATTTTATGAACTTAAACTTTTCCCGTTTTTCTCTAATTGCTTTACAGCTCATGGTTCATAATCTCCTGACCGAAAGCCGCTTTATCTCATGCAAGAACAAGAGTGGCTAGAGGGGCTGTGCATACACACACACACACACACACACACATATATATATATATATATATATATATATATACCTCTATATATATATATATATATATATATATATATGACTGGTAAAAATGTTCTGTAACAACAGAATTCCATCTAATAAAAGGAGCCCATAAAAAACACCAAAATATAGAGAAAAAGTACTATATTTCAGAGACTGCTGTCTCCCTCTTCAGGTAGATGAATGAGAAAAGTTTACAGAAAAGGTGGTATTTATACCAAGAGGTCCATCCACAAACAAGCCATTTTAAGTCACCCCCGCTGATAATCTTCCTTTAATCTTCTTAAGGGTTGGTTGAATGAAGACTTTGTCGATCGTGTCCGAAATCCATGCTCCTTTTGAGATGTTCATTACCTGCCTCTCTTTTATTAAGGCCGATTCCATCATTTGACTCTTGTACCGGCAGTTGCTGCTATAAATTACACGTGACAAATTCCAGTTTATTCTATGGTTATTGTACTACAGAAGGGGATTTTGTGATGGTAAATTCCCTCCGTCGTCCCTTTTACAAAAAGCAATAACCAAAAAAAACAAAATAAGAAATGTGTACAACCATAAGATAAAAACGAATGATAAATGTAACTGAGGAAGAAAATCTTCCCAGGTAAAACATAATCGAAATAAAATTCCGAAGGGGCAGGTGACATCAAAGAAGAAATTTCGTTCTCCGGATGAGGGCGCCCATTAAAAGGATATGGAAATGAAGGGCGCGCGTGATTATAAGGAATCCTTTGAGATTAGTTTCATAATCTCGTAACCCTTCTAATCTAGACTCGTACTCAACACAAAATTTGTCTCTGAAAAAGTGCGTTAACAACAAATATGAGGATAATTATAAAGGTTTCCTGTCTAGTAACGTACGCATTCCAACACATGATTGTGCAGAATCATTAGTAACCGAAACAAATATGCTTACACCATATACCCATATATATATATATATATATATATATATATATATATCCTATATATATATATATATATATATCCGTGTAAACATATTTGTTTGAGTTAGTCACAAAAGTTTTTACTATCGGGAAACGAATTGGAAATAATGGCGAAAAACTATCCAAATACAACTACCGGATTCAGCACCCGAATTATGAGAGAGAGAGAGAGAGAGAGAGTGAGAGGAAAGAGCGAGAGAGAGAGAGAGAGAGAGAGAGCAATGGGGTACTAACTCATTCTTACTTTTGAATTAGTATTTATATTTAATAAACCTCACCAGACAAAATAAGCAATATTGTGTTTGTGTGTGTTTGTCTATTTACCAACAACTTTTGGTGGTTAACAAGGATCAGCGACTAGGACTAGTAAAAGGTAACGATACGCACCACCACAAGGAGAAATCAGTTCTGGATTCTCACACATTCAATGATTGAGTATATAGAATTTAGGCCAAAGGCCAAGCACTTGGACCTATGAGGTCACTCAGCACTGAAACGGAAATTGACAGTTAAAAGGTTTGAAAGGTGTAGCAGGAGGTAAACCTCGCAGTTGCACTATGAATCAATTGTTAAGAGAGAGTTAAGGAGAGTAAGATGAAAAAAGAGAATATGAAGGGAGGTACACTAACGGGAACGAAAGGGGTTACAGCTAGGGGCAGAAGGCGCGCTGCAAAGACCCTTAAATAAAGCCTACAGCGCACAGTATGAGGTGCACTGACTGGGATTCGTAAAGGAGAGGATACACAATTTAACCACTGCCCTGATATTAGTACATGGAAAACATTAATTATTACATTTTGCGTTTACAAAAAATAATTTCCATAGCTAAATTATTACTTTGTTGATAATTTTAGATGAAAATTAAAACTTCAGACGAATAAAGCACTAACCAGATCATTCTAGGTCAGAAATATATATGTCGTCGGAATATATTACGCTCATTATTTGTACAGATGAAGACAATTTCACGTATAAATCGCCGTATATACTACATTGAGGGTGTCAGTACAGTCAGTCACAAAAAGTTGAACATTCGGTGATATAATTCGATTGCATTCAATCACAATTCATCAAAGCTAATTGCCACGAGAGATCAACTCTAGTATCCACGAATGCGCCCTCTTTTCGGTCATTTATCAAGCACGGTGCATGACAAATGAGCTGTTAAAAATGGCCTCATCATTCAACACGACTGACCCGTTTTTTTTTTTCTTTTTTTAGAATTCAACTGATTTTGATAACAACGACAACGATTTCGTTTCTCTGAGTTACAACTCAATATTTTTCTTTTCTCTCAGCTCAGCTCTGAAAAAACGAATCATGCTTTTATATGGGCAGAGCAACAATGAAAGATATAGGTTAAAAGAATAAAGAGAAACAATGCATGAATATTTTACGCATTCCTGTTTAAGAGCAGCTTCATTCTAATCTTAGGAAACACAACCTCTCTTCATTTTTTTTATCTGAATTATTTATTCTACCTATCAGTTTTCAATATGTTTTTACGTATGAAAAATTTATATTCCTACCTTATGAAAGGAAACTATAAATGAAGGCCATTGGAATATTTATTCAATAATTGTACTTGAGCTCATTCCATTTCATTACCTTTGCCGCAATAAAATGCATAAACTTATTTGCAGAGTGGATTAATCGCCTTTGCAATGGCGCACTTTTCCCGACAATCTTTAAATTCTGTTTCTCTTGCTCGCCCCATTTAGCCCTGTCTGGCGTTCCTTCCTTTTTCTCCTTCCCCCATTTCTCTCTCCCGCTACCTAAACTTCACAAACGTTCTTTACAAAAGCAATTTCTTTTAGCTGGCCGAGATAACGTTCAAAGAACTGTGGACTTGATACACTCATGTTACCTTTCTTCCTATTTATTTTTTAAGTGCTGAGAATAATGAGATCAGGACCATAATGCACCTGATCTAGCCCAGGCTCGTCATGAGAGAGAGAGAGAGAGAGAGAGAGTATTAGGACCCAAGCATCTATACCATCATGTATTTAGTGAAATTTCAAGCACAGCATTTCAAACAATATCTGAAATTCCTTTGAACTGTTTTGATATTGAAATGGTCTCGCTTCCAGTAAACAACAAACCGGTTTCACATTAATACAATGTCCCGCATACCACTGTTCAAATCTAAGCATTTTCAAATAGCATTAGATATCCTTTGAATTAATTGAGATTCCTATCCACAGACAGAATGTTAGGAGTTCCATTTTACCCATAAATGTAGTGACGATGATTCAATTCGATCAATGTATCCGCAAAAATACGAAACGCAGTTACCTGTCAGGCCAACCTACCTCTGAATGGACGCTCAACATTTCAGTGGAGGAGATGCTGTTGCATTTCGTTGCAGACTCACGAGGGAGAGAGATCAGCACCAAACAGCGGAACTCTGGTTGGGATGGTCAGCTCCGGTGGCTCGGAAACGAGTGACTCCTGGGGGAACAGGGAATGCAATGCATTAAAGTGGAATTTAATAAGAATATCCTGACACTTCCTCTCTTGGAGAGAGAGAGAGAGTTATTTTTTGCTTTTAATGAAACTCCCTTGATGTACTTAGTAATATATTTACAATGGTTATTAAGGAAATATAAGTACACAGCTATATTCTGCCGAACATCTCATGCATCTAAGCCAGTGTTTCTTTAAGTGTGGTCCGCGGACCTCCAGGGGTCCGCGGAATGTTCCAAGGGGTCCGCAGGATAATTTGGCCGTCGGTATCAGATTAATTGTAGGCCAAAACTGGCTCAATTTTTGTCAAAATTGCCAAATCTGTGCAAAATTACAAAATTAAAAATGTGAAAGTTATCTTAAGTGAACTGTCAAACTTATGTTGACGATAAGCCATCAATAATAAAAATTCAGTAGCAATTTTAGTACTTATATTATTATTACCATGAAAAACACTTTTACAACCCAAGAGGGAAATGATCATAATAAGGGGTCCGCTACGTGAGTAATTTAATAAAAAAGGTTCCGCTGCACAAGAAAGTTTAAGAAAAACTGATCTAAGCCAAATCACCTCTTCAGTCAGCTAGAGAGCAGGACCCCACGTCGGAAAATACAAAGTATCAGTTAGTGGTTTACTGCTTTTATAATCGGATTATAGAATTTAGGCCAATGGCCAAGTGCCGGAACATATAAGGCCATTCTACGCTGAAAGGAAATTAATTGTAAGAACGTTTGGAAGGTGTAACAAGAAGAAAACCTCGCAGTTGCCCTGTCAAACAGTTGTTAGAGCGGGTGGCAAGTCAGGTGGAAGAGAATATGAACGGAGGTACAGAAAAAGGAATAAAAGAGATTGCAGCTAGGGGCGGAAGAGGAGCTGCAAAGAAACTTAGTAATGCCTACGGTGCATCTTATGAGGCGCAATGACGGCCCTACCCCGCTACGCGGGCTGCTTTTATGAGCACAAGACACTGCATTTTTTTAATATTAGACTTTCGCTGCTGCAGTTATTATAAAAGGAGGGGTGGGGGGCTATTTCTTTACTGCCAATAACGTAAGTCGTTTATGATACAGAAATAAATTATTCTTACTTCGCCAGTTCTATTAATATTCAGTTCCAAACATTTAAAAAAAAGAAAGTTTTAATTATCGACAGAATTCCGACATGCAGGTTAAATCGTTACATCCATACGTTTCGTCAGTGGAGCGACCGAAGTGGAGCTTTTAACCCCAAGGAGCTCTTTCATGACATTAGGAAGAAGCCCTGAAAGGAAATAAGTTTACGAAGACGATCAGAACGAGATCAAGGACTATCAACGGGATCTGGCCAGAGATTTGGGTCCTTCGTTGTTCTACTGCCACATAAATGAAATTACAACTTAAAAAAAAACAAAAAAAAAAAAAATTAGTCTCTTTTTCTCTCAAATGCTTGGCTATTGTTTCCAGTACGCCCGCGCGCGCACACACACACACACACACAGACACAAACATTTGACGACATATGTACCCAGAGCGATATCACCTTATAAGTTTCTTGATGGCTCGGTGGTCAAAGTCACTGTGTATAGTCGTTTCCATACCAGTCTATAGTTTCGAATCCCTGCCAATGACGGAGCGTTTATTCAATTATAATAACCCTCCGATGTAAAAGGAAAAGTGAATCATGTTAGCAACAATTGATTTGTGTCTTTTCTCCTTTAAGACAGCTAAGCCTTTTCGTGGCTTATTTATTTTTTGTTTATTACTGCACATCTATCAATAATTAATTTTTTATTTACGAATTCAAAATTTATAATTAAATTATGCAAGGGAATTGTAAATGAAGGCAACTAATACTGATTCGAAAATTGCATTTCTGCTCATTCCTTTTTATTACATTTTCCACAATAAAATGCATGAAGATATTTGCCCATTAAATAACCCCAACTGCAATGGCGTATTTTTCTTACGATCTTCAAATTCTGTTCCCCTCATTCGCTCCATTTAGCCATGTCTGGTGATTCTCCTTTTTCTCTTCCCCTCCATTTCTCTCTCCCACTTACTCAACAATCGTTCTCTGCGAAAAGCAATTTCCTTCAGCTGGCCGAGACAACCTTCAAAGAACTGTGGACTAGATACACTCAAGCGACACTTCTTTTTTTTTAAACGAAGAAAATTATGGGTCCAGAAACTTAATGATCACATCGAGCTCAAGTTTGAAGAGAGAGAGAGAGAGAGAGAGAGAGAGAGAGAGGCCTATATGCAATACTTGAGTTAATGAAATTTCCAACACAATTTCGTCCAGATCGAAACGTTTTTGAAAAGCGTTCTAAAATTCCTTGAAGTTATCTCAATATTTATGCAGTGCCCCCCTCCAAAGAAGAAACACATCCGTACCTATTAATCATTTAACTTGCATGACTGCTCAAGTCTAAGCATCTTTGAGGAGCATTAAATATCCCTTGAAATTAAGAACATTCTCTTGTATATCTGCTTCCCTTTGGAAAGTTAAAATTCCCCTTTTGACGTCATAAATGTCAATTAGAATCATTCACGTGGTCTCGTACGTGTTCACGAAAATACGAAAAACGCCAACCTGTCATGTCCACTTACCTCTGCAAAGAAGTAAATGGAAGGCCAACATTCTTCCAGTCTTCCGTAGATCGCTTCTTAGACCATGGTCTAACCCTTCACTTTATTCCATAAGCTCTCTTAGATTCTCATAATATGCCGTATTCCATTTTCTGTCTTCCTCTGAGGCTTTCATTATGCTCTCTCTCTCCCCGCATTAAAGTTCCTTATAAGCATTAAATAATATCTGGACTAACATCCTTAAAATGAATATTTTTTACTACGTATAGAGAGAGAGAGAGAGAGGGAGAGATATTTGGCGCCACCTTGAGATCCTTTCCCAGTTCTGGTTATCAATCAGAAAGCGTAAGGAAGACGAATAACGTCCCTTCCCCCGGCTGCTATTCCCGCCGTTAATCTTTTTGTACTAAGGTTGCTTTCCGTTTGTCCCCTTGCAGTCATATAGGTCCTTCTGACAAGCCGTTGCTACTGTGTCCCGTTCGTGTCTTCTCTGAGGCATCAGTTGGTTTACAGTCAAGTAATTCTTTTATTTGTGGCTTTTTTGTTTTCTCCTATATGTTTCTAACGTAGCGGAGGGAGTTGGTGAGTAGAGGTTATTATAACGATTAACGTTAAAACGAATCAAAGCAAGGGAAGAAGAACCTCGATTATCTAATTTCTGCTACAGATTATTGTTATTTTATATCAGGGAGCAGCAACTTCATCCCAAAATAAATGTTCAGAAACGGAAAGGAAATCTGTAAATATTAACATAAAGAACAAGCACCCAACCCATGGCTGTCCTACTACACCACAGCTTGTCAATATCATACTGGATATGTCCATGTTGAAACTTCCGTTCCAGTACGCAGTAGTGACCGAACACAAAGGCAAACATATTTTTTTCGCCCCCCCTCCCGTTTAAATATTATAGACTATGTTATCTTATTACAGGTAAATTAGTTATTACTCTACAAAATATTTCGAAATATTATTGTTCAGAGATCTGTTGCACTTGAATTAAACAAACCGACGGCAGAAGATGCTAAAAATCATTCCTCTCTATTATAATACTTTGAAATGATACTTCCAGAGAATTTTTAAATAAGGACAACCATAAGGAATTCATTGTGACTTTTCTGGAATACAATTGTTCTTAAAAGGAGGAGAAATAATTTAAATGTGTGTCGAATCAGTAGGCATTATTAACCTAACGTTTGCTGATATAGTATATACAGTTCTCTGCATATCAATTACCATGTTTTATTAAAGCAGTCCTGAAAATTAATAAGCTACTTACGGTGCTAAAAGGATGTAAATACTTAACTAGGATTTTTCTTTGTTGTTATCATGCGTAAAGGCTATCTTGTCCTGGGCATGACGATTTTGTAACTTACACCGTAAGGATACCATGTCAATGTAGCATCTTACCAAGTATGATGATAATGAACATCTGGAAAAAAGAAAAAAAAACTCAGGGCACACTAATACGCCATTAATTGGCGGTAACATATAGTTTTACTTCGTAAGCCTAAGCTAACTTAATTTCATAAAGAAATATGGAGTGGCGTTTGCAACAGGATTACTTATCATTTTTTTTTTTTTTTAGACCAAACAGCATAGACAAGGGGTGTATACGAACGCAATACCGTTGGGATATTACCGAGATAATGAGAAAATTACCATAGTTCGTTTGTTTTTTGCGTTCATTCCGAAGGGGATTGTATTGAACACGGCGGAAACTCCGCAAGACGCCTTAGTAACAGCCCTTTCGGGATGAACTCAAGACCATCAACAAAAGACGGTAAATTTCTAGTGATCTTGGTAATTTCTCATATTACTCCACCTGCACTGCATCGTATACACTTTTCGCTATGTTGTTAAATATATATATATATATATATATATATATATATATATATATATATATATATATATATATATATATAATATATATATATATATATATATATATATATATATATATATATATATATATATATTATATATATATATATATATAATAATAATAATAATAACCGATATCTTCGCGGGTCATCTCATTTACATTTACCCCAGACTAACGTTATAGTCTAGAACAGCACTAGAGTCGGTTTCAATTTCATCTTTCCACCCATGTGCGAAGATGTGGCTATGGAAGAGGGGATGAGGAAGGTAGGATGGGAGGGAAAACAGTTGGGGAAGGAAGAGGGTAGGCGAGGAGGAAAGGGGTGGAGAGGGAGGAGGGAAGGCAAGGGGGACACAGCGGGGGGGAGAGGGAATGGGGAAGGAAGAGGGCAGTGAGAGGGGGATGGCTGCGGGAGGACACAGCTAAAGTGACTGGCTGACCTTCAACGTTTCCGATGGGGGGGGGGGGGGGGGGGTTTCTTCAACAACACATTTGAAAGTTGACATTTACAATGAGCACTCGCTCCTTCCTATACCGATTTGTATCGATAATATACTAATACAAGCACACGAAAGGCGAGCTTGTATCAGTCTACTCAGATGATCAAACACATCCGGACGATGAGCCTACCGTGATTATGGTATATCTTGGTATAGGCCAGGCTACACTTAATTCGTCTATGTTCATCAACTGCTCAAATCGCGATTTTCTAATCATTCAAACTTTATCCAGTGTACAGTTGCATTGCATGCATAAAAGAACTATATTGATACCAAAGTAATATCAACGCTCAAAATAACTTTTAATAGCCTGCCACTAATTCACCAAACATTTGACTTTACTGGCTTTCTTTTAACCACATGTTTATTCCATTTTAGTCAAAAATTATTTTTCTATTACAACCTTCACTTATTAATTCTGTTAAGTATCGTTCCACAGCCAAACAAACAAAAATTATAACTAGGGTAGCATTCTATGCTGGCATCAACACTAAAGATGAACGGGAGGGAAGCAATGGGGCCACTGATTTCATTTATTTTCTTTCAAACTGCTTTCTTTTTCTGTGCATTTCGAACGCATTTTGCAGGATTAAAAACTTTAGTTCAACAAGTTATTCAGCTAAATAGTCCCAGTCACTGGAAAAATTATGTTCTGAATATACATTGCCATCAAGCCGAGTATTTAACTTAAATTTCCCGCCTTTCTGCCAATATGGCAGTGGCTGTCCCACAGACAACAATGTATAGTTTCAAATACCAACCTACTCATGTAATATACATGCAAGAAATCATTCAAATACCTTTCATTTGTTACTCGCATAACCAGATGTCTTTTCATTTACCTGAAACGAAATGATAATATTATTATTTGAAGTCCATCGTTCGTTTGCGTTGGTGTTATATTATCGACACGAATCGCTGTTTACGATTTAGTTGGGGATATTTGGAGATTTTTTGCATATATATACACATTCAGGTGTAGTAGTGAAGACATCGTTTGCATTTTTATACCAGCAAGTCTACGATATCGGAAACATCTCCCTAAAACCTACGTTGGTGAGTGGACAGAAGGAATGAAACAAGTTATAGTACTATACCACAGCTTTTAAAAGACGCCCTGGTTAATTCCATACTCTATTATCGAACATTTCGGTTTAATATTTAACTTCTATGGTCCACTGACATCATTACAAGACTAATTGTTGAAATAAATGGAAATTGGCCGCTGCTAACGACACAACCCCGTAGGTTCTGTCGATCTGGTTGCAATTCTTACTCAGCATAGGCCTAGCAACATGGTCGCCTTTTCATGCAGAAGGTGAATATTTAACGTACACTAAAACTGATTTAAACCCAAAATAGATACGGATTGTTACCTGTTTGCTAGGTCAGAATGGTGTGAAATTAAAGTGGGAGGTTTTTTGCCGTTTGTCAAAAGAATACTAAAGTGTAGGAGATGACGTAAGCCACGTCCACATGGGTCGGCTGCTGAATTTTCTTAAGCGCCTCAGTGGCGTGGTTGGTTTGGTGTTTGCTTCTCACCTCAGTAGTCGCAGGTTCGATTCTCGGCTATTCCATTGAGGAGTGAGAGATGTGTATTTCTGGTGATAGAAGTTCTCTCTCGACGTGGTTCGGAAGTCACGTAAAGCTGTTGGTCCCGTTGCTGAATAACCACTGGTTCATGCAACGAAACAAAAAGCACCATACAAACAAACAGCTACCTGAATAGATGTCATGGCATGTCAGTGACACAATTTGGCTGTATCGCTAAAATGTGTCAGTTTTCGCTTGGGCATGAGCCCTGATCTTTCCAATTTGTTCGCTAATTTCAATATTATCAACAAAGCAACAGAGAGTAGCCACTAAATGCGGCCGATAAACTGTACCTCGCAACCACGACCACAAGCCCTGCCTCACTCCACCACCTTCCTCTTCCTGGTCTTTCTCTCATGCAGATGCCTACAAACACATACGCTCTCTCTCTCTCTCTCTCTCTCTCTCTCTCTCTCTCTCTATAATATATATATATATATATATCTATATATATATATATATATATATATATATCATTGTCACACAAATAACTTCAACTTATTTTGATCTTATAAACATAAATTCATTCGACTCTTTGCATACCGTAAGACCTCTCTCTCTCTCTCTCTCTCTCTCTCTCTCTCTCTCTCTCTCTCTCTCTCATTGTCACACAAATAACTACGACTTATTTTATAAAATGAATCTATTCGAATTCTTTGCATACTATAAGACACCTCTCTCTCTCTCTCTCTCTCTCTCTCTCTCTCTCTCCTCTTTTACATTACAGCTGACTGTCGTTTCCGATTTCTCGATCACTTGATACCGGTCTCCTCCCCACAGCACCCGTGTGAATGTATTCGTATCATAATAAATAATATTAGTAATGATAAACATAAGATTCTCTATCACTGCATTTAAAGCATCCTATTTCGTCCGAGTAGGAGGTTCGTGCTGTAAGTGCACCCACTTTTAAGGTTTTGCTTTACTTCCCATGAGGTGCACTGTATGCATTACTTAAGGTTCTTTACAGCGTGCCCTCGGCCCCTTGCTGCAACTCTTTCGTTCCTTTTACTGTACCTCCTTTCATATTCTCTTTCTTCCATCTTACTTTCCACCCTCTCCTAACAATTGCCGAGGGTCTAGTACTAAAAACGGCGTCTCTGAGTTTACATACCGGATTTATGCAATTTTTTTTTTTCACTCTGAATGGCTGAAGATGCCTACATTCCTTGAAGTCAATGCAATACATACGATGCCTAAGGAAATAGGTTAGTCCGAGTATCACACGTACTTGGATAGTGGTGATAGAGATGGTGGTAGCGGTAGCAACTATAGAACAAGGAGATTAATTATTTAGGAAATATTATAAGTGTTTCCAGATGACTAATCATCGCTGGCGATAAGTTCGCGGCATCACTAACCTAAGCAAGAGTATTTCTTGCTAACTTCTGCCTTTCCTTCCATCAAGAATGCGGAAGTTTGGACAGGTTACATTAGGGTCGTTGATAGTTAGCTTTACCCTTAGAAATGTAAAACGTTTTTCTTATGTTTTTTTTCCGTTATTTTATGTACTTGATTATGTGAGATATTGAAACATTTCAGAAGTGAAGGAACTTACAGTTCCTGCTTTAGTAGATTCACATCAACCGTGCATTTGATGTCTAGGCCAGGCCGTTCCGACGCTTCTGATTGGCTGTTGATAAGCCAATCACAGGGCTGGAAAGTGGAAACTCTCAGTCTCTCTCGAGAGTTCACATGGGTAGGATCTAAGTTCCATCTCTCCTGAGGGATACGTTTTTCAGGAGAGGTGGAACATACATCCGACCCATGTGAACTCTCGAGATAGACTGAGAGTTTCCAGCCCTGTGATAGGCTTATCAACAGACAATCAGGAGTGTCGTAAGGGACTGGCCTAGATGTTAAATGCACGGTGATGTGAATCTATTGTAGTAGGCCTAATCTTCGAAGCAAATATAGTATGAAACAACACAGATTTTATGAGGTCGGCATTCATTGTCACATCTGTAAATTTTGGAAAATGTGTTATGAAAAATGTGAAGATTAAATCAATACCCGTTTTCGTTAGCATTCTGGAGGGAGGCAGACCTATTTTTCCCTTGGTCCTGTTTCCTGGCCCCAATGTTTTTCCCCGGAGCGCTAAATATTAATGACTGGTTTAAAATTAAACAAAATTATCTTTGAATGTAAATAAAAAACAATAGATATGCTTTGTCGTGATCCAAGATAAGAAAATTAACCGAATCAATTTAGATCATGTTTCCACGGAATTTGTACAATAATTTGACTAAATAAAGTGACTTATATGTATGGTGATCCACACATATACGTATATGGCTTCAATCTATTTATTTATTCAGTTATTTAAAGGTGGTATAGGATTCTTGGGCGTTAAATTTATGAGTAGCTTCCATTACTGCATATAAACGATTATATATTTGCTTCTATGTTGTTCTTTATCTAAAATCTGTTTTTATTTACAATTACTTGGGGAGGATTGGTAAATATTTCTGTTTCTTATTAGCCATGAACTAATGAATTTTTTTCTTCACATGAGACATCCTTTATGGCATTAAAAGAATTATGCTACGAAGTACAGAATCACAAAAGTTTTTTTCAATTTACTATAATTTTTAATGTAGTTCTACTTAGCACTACTTAACTACCATTGAAACTCGCTCCCTTTTTTCAAAATATTTCGATTTATATTTCATCGTTTACTTCAACTATAATAACACCTTCAAGTAAAGAGATAATGCACAGAGGGTAAGCAATTTTAATGCAAATACATTATTCTATTAGTTTCTCACATATTACTACATAGATATATAATTTACGTGAAGGTAATTGAGGCGATAAACGTAGGAATGATGAGAAACCCAAACCCGAACGATTTGTTAAGGGAAAACTCAGGCGATGTCTGGTGGAGGGTTGTCAACCGTCCAAGGTGACCCAAAAAGCCGATTGGCTGCGTTTTTGTTCTTCTCCCGAGCAACGGTAGGTGGGAGCAGCACTTTGCAGGGCTTACATGATTCGTTTTTTTTTCACCACCAGAAGGAAAATCTTTCAGAATAGGCCATTATTAAACTGGCATTTTTACTTAATTTATTAACCTAATCTTCTCCAATAAATCTTGAATGACTGTTTGGAGTAAATTGACACATTACATGCAAAAATATAGCATAAGTATGTACAATGGCAGGTAACAGCATTCTTGCCACATAGGCCATAAAAAACAGGCCAGATAGGCCTCAGGGAACATAGAACACGGGGGAACATAGAACCCGGGGAACATAGGCCCCATGTAACATAGGACCCAGGGATCATAGGCCCCAGGTAACATAGGTCCCAGGTAACATAGGACCTGGGGAACATAGGCCCCAGGGAACAAAGGCCCCAGGTAACATAGGTCCCAGGTAATATAGGACCCAGAGAACATGGACATGGGATTCAGGTAGCATAGGACCGGGGAAACATGGGCCCCAGGTAAACATAGGTCCCAGGTAACATAGGACCTGGGGAATATAGTCCCCAGGTAACATAGCACTTGGAGAACATAGGGGCCCCATGTAAAAAACATAGGATTCGTGGGAACATAGGGCCCCAGGTAACATATGACCTGGGTAACTAGGACCCCAGGTAACATAAGACCTAGGGAAACATAGGACCGGGGGAACATAAAAGACACAGGGAACATAGGTCCCAGGTAACATAGGTCCCAGGGAACATAGGCCCCAGGTAACATGGGACCCAGGGAACATAGGACCCAGGTAACATAGGACCCAGGGAACATAGGACCCAGGGAACATAGGACCCAGGTAACATAGGACCCAGGGGAACATAGAACCCAGGAACATACGGAACCACCCAGGTTAACATAGGACCCAGGTAACATGACAGGGGGAACATAGGACCCAGATAACATAGGACCCAGGGGAACATAGGACCCAGGTAACATAGGACCCAGGTAACATGGGACCCAGGAACATAGGACCCAGATAACATAGGACCCAGGGGAACATAGGACCCAGGTAACATAGGACCCAGGGGAACATAGGACCCAGGTAACATGGGACCCAGGGAACATAGGACCCAGATAACATAGATCCCAGGGAACATAGAACCAGGGCAACATAGGCCCGTTCCCGTTCGGAAATACCCGTGCAGAGTCAAAACACAGAAGCACATCCGGTTTCTTAGGTTAACGAAAACTTGATAATCATGGGACGGATGGAAGAGCCACGCTCTCCTGAGAAATAAAAGTTCCTCATCTCATCTGTTCAGACGCCATAGCAAATGAAAGAATCGCGTTTGTTTTCACTTTTTTTATCATTTATTATGAAAATACAATTACATTTCAATAATTACATTATTTTCATTGAAAGCCTCGTTTGTAGCGAGACGGCTTCATTCTGATGATGTGGGCGGATCATTCTTGTGTAAAAGTCCCTAATGAAAACCTCACGTTCATCAATCATATTATATTGCTACGCATTATATTTCGTTGCTTATTCTCCCAGCAATTTTGCAGACGAAACTTCCTCTTTAAAAGGCAATTTTCTTAAACAACAACAATTATTACTATCGTTAATGTAGCTGTTATTGGGGCAAAGTCTCCTAACAGCTATAGTGTATTATCAGCCTTTGATTTGTTATAAAAAAATTTTATTTTAGAATTTGGCATTTGCTATTGCTATTGGTTTAAAATTCTTCTCACGTAAATATTTGATTTTCATTACAATTTATTTATTTATTTATTCATCTTTTTATTATATTTTTTTTTTACCTGGAATCTTTTGAATTATGTTAGTGGGTGTAGCAGTATGCTGTTACACACACCACATAATTCCAGGCAAAAAAAAAAAAAAAAAAAAAAAAACATTTGATGTATATCAATAAACTTTTTTAATTTCAATTTAATTTTTAATTCCTAGCAGCATCAAAGGGTCAGTTTGCCTCAAAGAAAGAAGAAAAACTCCAACTGTACAAAAGGTTTTCAGCTTCTCTTCGATGATTCCTTTCAAATATTTGTGATAAGAAAAATTTCCTCCTTCCACGCACGTTCATTTATAGGTCTAGTTCAGCGTTTCTTTAAGAGTGGTCCGCGGACCCCAAGGAATGCGTGGAATATTCCAAGGGGTCCTCAGGATAATGCGAGGAGGAGGGGTTGCTGTTAAGCTCACTAAAATTTGTGTGCAAAATTGCAAACTTGATGATGTTGCGAAAGTTATTTTAAGTAAAATGTGAACATTTATGTTGAAGATAAGCCATTGATAATAATAAACAAGTAAGCAAGTTTAGTACTATATATTATACCCTGAAAACACTTAAGCCACAGAGGGAAATGATCATAATAATGTCCGCTGCACAAGAAAGTCTAAGAAAAACTGGTCTAGTTGATGTTTTTTTTTTTTTTATGGAAAGCTCTCGAGCCTTTGGAACTCACCAGAAACCGAGTGGCGTCGATGAAGCAAATAGTCTAATCTCTGGTCTCCCAAATCCATTCCCACTCAGCCTCCTTAAAATTCATTCCATACCGGAGGCCGGAGTGCGTTCTCGGATATCCTCGAAAGGTACTTCCGAAGCATTTCCTGACTTTTCGGCGGACGCGAATTGTATTTCAATAGACCCGGAATACGAAGTAGAAATTATTTTCACTATAGTAGATTCACATCAATCGTGCACCTGATGTCTAGGCGAGTCCCCTACCACGCTCCTGATTGTCTGTTGATAAGCCAATCACAGGGCTGGAAACTCTCA
>NC_087207.1:17384405-17403542 GCF_015104395.2 Macrobrachium nipponense | reverse complement strand
GGTTGATGTGAATTTACTATAGTAGGCCTAATCTTTGATGCAAATATAATAGTATGAAACATTACTCATTTATGAGTCGGCTTTCAATGTCACATCTGGAAATTTTGGAAAACGTGTTATGAAAATGTGAAGATTAAATCAATACCCGTTTCGTAGTGTTCGGGAGGGAGCAGATCTACTTTCCCTTGGTCCTGTTTCCTGGGCCCAATGTTCCCCAGAGCACTAATGTTAATGACTGGTTTAAATTAAACAAGTTATCTTTGAATGTAAATAAAACAATAGATATGTTTTGTCGTGATCCAAGATAAGAAAGTTAACCGAATCTATATTAGATGATGTTTCCACGGAATTTGCACAATAATTTGACTATATAAAGTGACTTGTTATATGTATGGTGATCCACACATATACGTATATGGCTTCAATCTATTTATTTATTCACTTATTTATAGGTGGTATAGGATTCTTGGGCGTTAAATTTATGAGTAGCTTCCATTACTGCATATAAACGATTAATATATTTGCTTCTTTTTCTTTATTTAATATCTGTTTTATTTACAATTACTCGGGAGGATTGGTAAATATTTTTGTTTCTTATTAGCCATGAACTAACGATTTTTTTTTCTTCACATGAGACATCCATTATGGCATTAAAAGAATTTTGCTACGAAGTACAGAATCACAAAAGTTATTTTCAATTTACTATAATTTTTAATGTAGTTCTACTTAGCACTACTTAACTACCATAGAAACTCGCTCCCTTTTTTTCAAAATATTTCGATTTATATTTCATCGTTTACTTCAACTATAATAGCACCTTCAAGTCAAGAGATAATGCACGGAGGGTAAGCAATTTTAATGCAAATACATTGTATTTACGTATTCTATTATTTTCTCACATATTACTACATAGATATATAATTTACGTGAAGGTAATTGAGGCGATAAACGTAGGAATGAGAGAAACCCCGAACGATTTGTTAAGGGAAAACTCAAGCGATGTCTGGTGAGGGTTGTCAACCGTCCAAGGTGACCCAAGAAGCCGGTTGGTTGCGTTTCTCCCGAGCGACGGTAGGTGGCAGCACTTTGCAGGCTTACATGATTCTATTTCACCACCAGAAGGAAAATCTTTTAGAACTGGCCGTCATTAAACTGGCATTTATACTTGATTTATTAACCTAATCTTCTCTAATAAATCTTGAATGACTGTTTGGAGTAAATTGACACATTACATGCAAAAATATAGCACAAGTATGTACAATGGCAGGTGACAACATCATGCACATAGGGCATAAAACAGGCCATATAGGCCTCAGGGAACTTAGAACCCGGGGGAACATAGAACCCGGGGAACATAGGCCCCACGTAACATAGGACCCAGGGATCAAAGGCCCTAGGTAACATAGGTCCCAGGTAACATAGGACCTGGGGAACATAGGCCCCAGGTAGGTAACATAGGTTCCAGGTAATATAGGACCCAGAGAACATAGGATTCAGGTAGCATTGGACCGGGGAAACATGGGCCCCAGGTAACATAGGTCCCAGGTAACATAGGACCTGGGGAATATAGTGTCCAGGTAACATAGCACTTGGAGAACATAGGCCCCAGGTAACATAATTCTCGTGGAACATAGGCCCTAGGTAACATATGACCTGGTGAACATAGGACTTGGGGAATATAGTCCCCAGGTAACATAGGACTGGGAGAACATAGGCCACAGGTAACATATGACCCGGGGAACATAGGCCCCAGGTAACATATGACCCGGGGAACATAGGCCCCAGGTAACATAGGACACAGGGAACATAGGCCTCACGTAACATAGGTCCCAGGTAACATAGGCCCCAGGTAACATAGGACCGGGGTGAACATAGGCCCCAGGTAACATAGGACACAGGGAACATAGGCCTCAGGTAACATAGGTCCCAGGTAACATAGGCCCCAGGTAACATAGGACCCAGGGAACATAGGACCCAGGTAACATAGGACCCAGGGGAACATAGGACCCAGGTAACATGGGGCCCAGGGAACATTGGACCCAGATAACATAGTACCCAGGGAAATATAGGACCCAGGTAACACAGGACCCAGGGGAACATAGGACCCAGATAACATAGGTCCCAGGGAACATAGAACCAGGGGAACAGGCCCGTTCCCGTTCGGAAAAACCCGTATAGGGTCAAAACACAGAAGCACATCCGGTTTCTTAGGTTAACGAAATCTTGATAATCATGGGACGGATGGAAGAACCACGCTCTCCTGAGAAATAAAAGTTCCTCATCTCATCTGTTCAGACGCCATAGCAAATGAAAGAATCGCGTTTGTTTTCACTTTTTTTATCATTTATTATGAAAATACAATTACATTTCAATAATTACATTATTTTCATTGAAAGCCTCGTTTGTAGCGAGACGGCTTCATTCTGATGATGTGGGCGGATCATTCTTGTGTAAGAGTCCCACATGAAAACCTCACGTTCATCAATCATATTATATTGCTACGCATTATATTTCGTTGCTTATTCTCCCAGAAATTTTGCAGACGAAACTTTCTCCTTAAAAGGCAATTTTCTTAAACAACGACAATTTTTACTATCGTTAATGTAGCTGTTATTGGGGCAAAGTCTCCTAACAGCTATAGTATTTTATCAGCCTCTGAGTTGTATAAAATTTATCTTAGAACTTGGCATTTGCTATTGCATAAATTGGTTTAAAATTATTCTCACGTAAAATATTGGACTTTCATTACAATTTATTTATTTATTTACGAGTATACATCTTTTTATTATATATTTTTTTTTACCTGGAATCTTTTGAATTATGTTGGTGGGTGTAGCAGTTTGCTGTTACACACACCAACATAATCCAAAAATTTCCAGGCAAAAAAAAAAAAACATTTTGATGTATATCAATGAACTTCTCTAATTTCAATTTAATTTTTAATTCCTAGCAGCATCCAAAGAAAAGAAACTCCAACTGTACAAAAGGTTTTCAGCTTCTCTTCGATGATTCCTTTCAAATATCTGTGAAAAGAAAAAGTTCCTCCTTCCACGCACGTTCATTTATAGGTCTAGTTCAGCGTTTCTTTAAGTGTGGTCCGCGGACCCCCAGGGATGCGTGGAATGTTCCAAGGGGTCCTCAGGATAATGCGAGGAGGAGGAGTTGCTGTTAAGCTCACTAAAATTTGTGTGCAAAATTGCAAACTTGATGATGTTGTGAAAGTTATTTTAAGTAAAATGTGAACATTTATGCTGAAGATAAGCCATTGATAATAATACAGTAGCAAGTTTAGTACTATATATTATACCCTGAAAACACTTAAGCCCAAGAGGGAAATGATCATAATAAGGGGTCCGCTGCACAAGAAAGTCTGAGAAAAACTGGTCTAGTTGATGTTTTTTTATGGAAAGTTCACGAGCCTTTGGAACTCACCGGAAACCGAGCGGCGTCGATGAAGCAAATATGCTAATCTCTGGTCTCCGAAATCCATTCCCACTCGGCCTCCTTAAAATTCACGCCATACCGGAGGCCGGAGTGAGTTCTCGGATATCGGAAAGGAATTTCTCTCCTCAAAAGGTACTTCCGAAGCATTTCCTGACTTTTCGGGGGGACGCGAATTGCATTTCAATGGACCCGGTATCGGAATACGAAGTACGTAGAAATTATTTTCACTATAGTAGATTCACATCAACCGTGCATGTGATGTCTAGGCCAGTCCCTTACGACGCTCCTGATTGGCTGTTGATAAGCCAGTCACAGGGCTGGAAACTCTCAGTCTCTCAAGAGAGTTCACATGGGCAGGACATATCTTCCACCTCTCCTGAAGGAAAGATGTGTCGCTCAGGAGAGGTGGAATATACATCCTGCCTATGTGGAACCTCTCGAGAGCCTGAGTGTCCAGCCCTGTGATTGGCTTATCAACAGCCAATTAGAAGCGTCGTAAGGGACTGGCCTAGACATCACTTACCACGGCTGATGTGAATCTACTATAGCAGCAGCGTTATATATACGTTAATTTCTTCGAAGGAAGACCAAATGGAATTTATATTAATAGTTCTCTCAACAACACTGGTTTGGCTTCGCACACAAAGAAAGGTCATTTAATTTTTTTCTTATTTCATTGAACTACTTTTTTACGCAGATTAGCTTATTACGAACTCATCAACAAGGTAAACCTGATAAACTAAGTAAAATAAACATTAGATGTAAGTAAATAACCAAGGAAAATCTTTGTACTTTACAATTTCGTCAGACGTTACCTACTATTTTTTTAATCTCTCTACAGAGAGAGAGAGAGAGAGAGAGAGGAGAGAGAAGAGAGAGAGAGAGAGAGAGAGAGACTCAATTGATTTGCCCATTCCTACAAGCATTAAAGATCATAATGAGGTATAGGAGCATAGTTTAAGACAAAACATTTGTTACCAGTCTGTTTGCTTGGGACCTCAGTATTATGAAATATAATACGTATTGTACCTCCTACTACCAATTTTCCTCGCTTACTATTTTTACTTCGCTAGCTTTGTCGACACGTGTTGTTCCCCCATATATCCATTAGCTGCCTCTTTATTAATGAATTCTTTCCTCGGGAACATTTTTGCACGATGGGCAAACGTACCCACATCTTGTTCCTCAGTTTCAACCTGATTATTCTTCGTCCAATTATTTATTTGAATATTTATTTAGATTCAATCTGCGAATGAGTCAACCTGCCATGCTGATTTCGACGTCGAGGATTAGCTTTTCTCTGGGAATAATATGCCTTTGATATGTATATGGGAACTCTCTCTCTCTCTCTCTCTCTCTCTCTCTCTCTCTCTCTCTCTCTCTCTCCATATACAACCTGGCTCTTCTCCTCTAATATCTTTATGTCTTTAACATAAGGAACAAACTAGATTTATGTTACATAACATTTACATACATTTCTCTTTGCATTTAACTCTGTTAAAATTTTATGTTTTTTTTTTTTTTTTTGCAAGTCGGATATGAATCACAAACTCCATTAGAGGTATTACCCAAGAATGATCATATTTCACATTCATTCGTCCACTATTTTATATTCAGCAAACATTCACACGGCAGCCTTAGACACCATTGTCAAGTAATCAGCAAGAGAAAATGGGCAAAATGAAATGACAGTTAAAAGAGTCTCTGTGAAAGCCGAGGTGCGATCCCAGAGGTCCACACGAGCCCTCTTATTCACTGCCACAATCCCGTCTCCATACGCCGTGCCGGCAAAAGCTCGACTCATCATTAAAGCAAGTAAAAAACTTCGGCGTAATCGAGGTTTCTGTATAGTGTATAATGCTGTTTGAGCCGTGGCCCATGAAGCTTTCAGTCACGTCCCGGTGGTGGCCTGTTCTATAGCGTCGCTGGACGCGCGATTATGACTAACTTTAACCTAAATAAAATAAGAGTAACTAAGGCTAGAAGGCTGCAATTTGGCATGTTTGAAGATTATAGGGTGGATGATCGAGATACAAATTTACAGCCCTCTAGCCTCTGTAGTTTTTGAGATTTGAGGACGAACAGAAAAAGTGCGGACGGACAGTCAAAGCCATCTCAATATTTTTCTTTTACAGAAAACTTAAAAAAACAACAGCGAAGTAGACATCAACATAGTTACATGATGAAGAAATATAGACATAAATAAGAAAAAGACATAAATATATATTAGTTAAATAATGAAGAAATATAAACAAAGAAAAAACCGTAGCCATTCCATTACAAAGAACAGCGAAGTAGACAGCAACATAGTTGAATAAAGAAGAAATATAGACATAAATAAGAAAAAAAACAATGGCCACTTCATAACAAAGTGCCCCCAAATTTGGGCAGGGCACAAATTAGAACCAACAGAGACAAAAAAATCCCCCCAACTGCCAAGACACCTACTTGGGTAAACAAACGCCATGCCGGCAATCCCCCTCGAATGTCCATCAGCAGAGCAAAGGACAATGGGCCACAATCGCCGGGGGCCAATTAGGGTAAATGTCTCCCTCTGCAGATCCCTTCAGAACCCAGGACGTCGTTGAAGCAGTTTCGCCAGAGAGGAGGATTCGGGTCCTCCAGACTTTCGGTTATTCCCTTTGCATATTTTTGGGATGGTTCTGGGCCTTCTTATATCCCGTGTATCTCTTATTGTTCACTGGCCCTTGGTTCTCGAGCACTGGCCGTTTAATTTTATTTCCGAAATTGGAATTTGCTGCGCTCGAATACCTTACTCAGTACAAGAAGTGAGCACATGCGCGCACACTCAAGCGTGCACAGATACACACGCTTACACACCTAAATTATATGATAATATACATATATCATGAAAGTAGGCTTGTAATATTCAGGTGATTTATTTTAAGAGGTACTCTCTTCTCTCTCTCTCTCTCTCTCTCGTCTCTCTCTCTCTCTGCTCTCTCTCTCTCTCTGTCATAAAACACACAATATACGGTATATATATAATATATATATATATATATACATATATATATATATATATATATATATATATATATATAGATATATATATATATATATATATATATATATATATATATATATATATAATAATATATGTGTGTGTGTGTGTATGTATGTATATATGCATACACACATATATACATATTTTTACATGTGGTAATATTATATATATATATTATAAATATAATATATTATAATATAATATATATACATAAATATAATATATTATTATTATATATATTTATTATATGTAATAAATGATCATCAACGTCTTCCATGTAATAAGAGAAACATAAGAAAGAAAGGAATAATATGAGTAATTAAAAAAAATTTCTGATAAAAGAATAATTACTCAAGTTCCCAAAGATAAATAGCAATTAATGCGTGAAAAGGATGTTGAAATTAACAAGCCTAAGTAAAGCATTCTTAAAAATCGTTCCTGACTGAATAGCTTAAAATTCTAAAGAAGTTTTGCAAAATTTAAAGGCTAAGTTTATTCGTACGGAAAATATTGAACGAGGGTTGAAATAATGGAAAGGAATTTCATAAGAGTTCAGGGAAGTTCATTCTTCAACTTTCCAGAAGAGATTAAAACGAAGTCGAACGCCGTACATGCCACATAGGGGCTGGATAGAGCAATCATCTCTTGAAATAAATATTTATATATCTATTATTCATTCAATTCATTATAGATAATCATTATTGATTAGGATTTTAGGTACTTTTAAAACAACCTATATCTAAATTTCAATTTTTTTACCAAAAATAATAAAGACTTTCTATTAGAGTTTTTTTTCATATTATTGTTATTCATATTTATGAAAGTGGATTAACTGTTTGTAGAGCATATATATATATATATATATATTATATATATATATATATATATATATATATATATATAGTATACGTATATATATATATATATATATATATATATATATATATATATATATATATATATATATATAATATATATATATATATATATGTGTGTGTGTGTGTGTGTGTCTGTGTGTGTGTGTGTGTGTGTATGTATGTATGTATACACACACAAACACACACACACTACACACACACACACACACACACACTACACACACACACACACACACACACATATATATATATATATATATATATATATATTCACACATATGTGTGTGCGTGAGTATCTATTTGTCTGTTGTTCTATTTGCATAGAAATTTGTTTGTTGGTGAGCTGAGCTGTGGTTATGCGTTTGCTATGGTTATAGCTATTAAGGCTTCCTCAGTATCCACGCCAGCATCCGTATCTATCACATTCATCGGTTCTTACCTAGAAAAAAAAATATTGTTGAAACCACCTGGAAGATAAATCACTGGATAAGGTCCCGGATGACCAATTGTCATTTTTTAGTTTTCTGTCAAAGAAAACTATAGAGATGGCGTTGTCTGTCCGTCCGCAGATCTTAAAAACAACTGAGGCTAGAGGGCTGTAAATTGGTATGTTGATCATCCACCCTTAAATCATCAAGCATACTAAATTGCAGCCATCTAACATTAGCCATGATCGTGCGTGGCTGAAAGTTTCATGGGCCGTGGCTCATACAGTATTATACACTGTACAGAAAACTCGATTGCCCCTAAGAATTTTAGCCGGATTTTGTTCTTGTTTCTAATTTTAATGGATTCTGTTATTGTGGACCTCTTAAAACAAAATAAAAGTATTATTAGAGTCTATGTAGGGCCAAATCCAAGATTTATAGAGGAAGTAGTTTTAATAGCACTAACGCAAGACATTGGCAGTAAATCGCTAATGGAATCTTGAGTTCCAGCAAGGAATCATCGCAGTTTAACGGCCATCATTATCATCAACTTGGAATAAAATACCGTCCAGATGAAGCACCTCCGGGATTGGAGTTACAGCTCTCCGTCCCGAGAAACTTCTTCGCCTAAGACCAAGAGGTTGCAAACGCACCACCAGGAATGAAATCAAGGTCAAGTGGACTCTCCACGTCTGCAATGATAGCAATGGCCCTTGCTGAGTGTGAGTTTAGCAGATTAGTCATTCATGGAATATGGAAATGTACCTCCCTAGAAAGAAGACGCTATTAGCGGCTTAACATTTTTGATCTCTTTTTTTTTTTAAATATGAAGGCTATAGAAATAAGAGAAGCAAACAGATGGGAGACGAAGCAAAACAACAAATAACAATTATGACAGCAGGCATGAATGGCAGGAAAACGGAAGAACGAAGACAAAAAAATTAAAAATAAAAGGGGTGTTTTATAAGTAAATTACAGTCTGTTGCCTTTTGCCTAGAAGCTACGATGTCAGTAGCTGTGACATTCTCAACAGCAACGGATGAAAAGATTTCAGATGCGTCAAAGTTTGACCGCATCACCGGAAACAATATTTTGTAAGGAATGAAAAATTGAACAAACTGAAATCATCAAAGATTTGAGAAAATTTCCCTGATTTACGCAAGGCCCCTTTTAATTGAATTATACCACAGATGAATAAATGTGGTTATTCAAAGTACTATAAATAAAGAAAGGAACTGAATATACGCCGCTAAAAATAACAAACATATGAATATGGGAGAGCCAATTTTGTATAAAAATTACTGTGTAAAGTGACATCCTTCTCTACCACTCAGGCAAGAAAGTCATATGAAACAGGCCTAATAGGCCTATTATAGACAACACAGAATCAGACCACAGAGGAAAGGGAACGAAAGAAATGGGGATAATTGAGGTGAGAGCCCAAGGGATGAATATCTCAGAGGATAGTTTCAGTATAATCGTCTTTTCTGGATATATATTTGCTAATGAGAAAAAATCCCTCAAGGAATTCATTAAAGACAGAAATTGTCTACAATTATGATAGATTTTCTTTTGTTTCCATTCGACAATAACGGGACCAAGTGTCATTGAGCTTTTGATCTGTTTTGTATACCTCGCAGTTCTACCGAACTTTCATCTTTCTAAGACTATGATCATTTATCTAATTTTCACGTACTGAACCCGGGTACCTACTTAACTGTTGTACACCACTGTGATTAAAGTTAAATTAGATTGTCGTAATATTTAACGTAAATTGTAAAGTAAATAAACGATTATCTCACAAAAAAATAAAAAGGATGAAGCATCGCTCTAATCTGATTAATAACTTTTATAGCTTAAGAACCTCATAATCCGCGGAGTCAACTTAATACGATAATCAGATTAGACCCCTGAGGAGGACTTTTTTTATTCAAAAGATTCATTACTTAAGCTACTTTCAATATTTTGCAAAAAATGAGGTCATGTGTGCGCTATCTTTTTTCAGAGGTTTGAAAATGGAACACGAATTGATTATAAGACTCTACTCAATTGAAACAGCAAGCATGATAGTGTTCTCCTATCTCCTCTCGTCTTCATTTCTCCCATTCGCCAATTTTTTTTATCTTATCAGATTCTTTGTTTTCTGAAAAGCCTTCTTCCTTAACTGTGCTGCAGGATGCTCTGTCACACACACACACACACATGCATCAAAATTAAGTTTCAGTCGTTACTTGGAGGCCTTCTTGAACGTCAGCTCACGCAGTCATCCGTGTCGTAAGGTCATTATGCTGACATACGTAATACGTCTAGGGCATGAGGGTCAAATGTTCGTTGACTGGTCTGTCAGTGGAAACGAGATTTCTCTTTCGTCTGATGCCGCTTATGTTTGGGCGTTTTTTTTTTTTTTTTTTTTTTTTTTTTTTTTGGTGGGGAGGGGGGCCATTTTTTTACGTTTTCCATTGTTTTCTCATTAGTTGATAAAACCCATTTGTATGTCGCTGGTCTAAAGCTTGCATATGGGCATGTTATATTCATAAATGTACACTATTTTGATAATTACATAAATATTGAAAAATAAACCTTCAAGGCTGTCTTCTTTTTTGGGGATTTTTGTTTTCTCAAAAACGTCTTCCATTGTTTTCTCGTTAGTTGCTTAGACTTGTTTGTATGTCGCTGGTCTAAAGTGGGCATATGGACATGATATATTCATAAAATTGCACTAATTTGATAAATAACTAGCGAAAGTTAACTGATAAAATTTACTTAAAGCGGATTTAAAAATCGCAACATCATTCTGAGAGATGCGAAGAATTTGAAGTTATCTTCAGTTCAGCTGCCATTGTTATTGTCATTAAATATCATTGTTACCATTAAAACTTCACGTTAAGTAGGATTCGTTAGCACTCTGAAACTATACCAGTGAAAACAAAAATAAAGGGTAACTTTTCGAATTCCAAGTTATAGAGAGAGAGAGAGAGAGAGAGAGAGAGAGAGAGAGAGAGAGAGAGAGAGAGAGTGAGAGAGAGAGAGAGAGAAATTACTGAGTAATTAACTGTAAAATATCTTGTGTTAATTATAACAGGGCGAGACAGGCCGTTATAGAAAGTTTGCCTGATGTAGCACTCATGGTTAGAGGGGCGCCTCAGTAGCATGGCTGGTATGGTCTTTGCCTGCCACTTCGGTGGCCGCGAGTTCGATTCTCGGGCATTCCATCAAGGGGTGAGAGATGTACATTTCTGGTGATAAAAGTCCACTCTCAACGTGGTTCGGAAGTCACGTAAAGCCGTTGGTCCCGTTGCTGAATAACCCTGGTTCTATGCAACGTAAAAACTCTATACAAACAAACAAACATGGTTAGAGGTCATCTGAGACACTGGGTTATGGCAAGCTTGCTCGAAGTTACACATCATCTGAGACTGGTGCAATCCGTCCCTCTTTAAGATTCACTTTAGTCGGAGACATCGATCTTTCGTCCCTCCAAATCTCCTGAGGAGTTATATTCCTTCCCTCTATGGCCTTGGTGAGCTGAGAGCGATGGCACCATTATCGGGATAAGGAATGAGATATTATTGTGCTTATCTTGTAATTTATGAAAGGATGTTCTGTTGGACAAAGGTTGAATGTCTTTGATGGTCTGTTTCTGTCTCTCTAGAAAATAAGGCAGACTAGCGTGTCCGAAGGTCGGCTCATAAAGGGAAAAATCGTTGCGTATATGTATATATATGAATAACTTGATCACGAAGTATATAAAACGTGATGCTATGTATAAATAAAGGTTTTCTTTGCCACGAAGGAAAAAATGAAAAAGCGAGATAGTCATGTACTTTCGGTCCTGTTCGGCAGGACCGAAAGTACTTGGCTATCTCGCTTTTTCATTTTTTCCTTCGTGGCAAAAAAACCTTTATTTATGTATATATATATATATATATATATATATAATATATATATATATATATATATATATATATATATAGTTTTAAAGAATACTTGTTGAATACCCTGAAAATTTTCACCCTTGAGAAAGAGAAAATATAACACCAACAACTCTCTTGAAAAATATTGGGATATTAATCTTTCTATAGTAACTCATTAATAACATGTTTTTCAGTAAATTTTTTTAAGTGACATTTCTCGTCGAAGTTGTCTTTCCATTGTAATTGGAAGTTTTACTTCATTGGATTTTTATTCTTAATAAACTATAACCTATTTTTTTGTAAAGGATATCCCAACAAATTTGAATGGATGATTGCCATAACGAATCAAAAATTCTATTCCGATTTTACTTTCATCGACTAGATAAATCGCATCACATTCATTTCAATAAGTATTTTACAAATTAATTATTATATAACGATAATCTCGCGGCAGTCGTTCGCATGATTTTGTTTCTGCAATGAAGCGATTAGACATATCTTAACTGAAAAGCCCTCGCCAGTTGATAAGCATTCGTTTCCCATTTTATCTCGCTTTTCCTTTTTTCCCACTATCTTAATTCTCTAGATTTATTCTCAGACTTTTCTTTTTATAGAGTTCCCCTCATCAGAGAGAGAGAGAGAGAGAGAGAGAGCAGTCTTCCCAAGAGGCCGATAAACATCGGATTGTTCCATGTTTATATCCACGCCCTAAATCTCTCTCTCTCTCTCTCTCTCTCTCTCTCTCTCTCTCTCTCTCTCTCTCTCTCTCTCTCTCTCTCTCTCTCTCTCTCTCCTCAGGGGTGATAGAAAAATTAGGCTGGGAGAGAACACTCATCATGAATAGCTGTTCTCTTAATATTAAAACAAATTATTTACTGCCCAAGCTCTAATTAACGTGAATGAAAATAAATTACCCGTGAACACTACCTGGGCTAAATCAATCGAGCACCTTAATTGGAACCAAAATGTATCCACCGATGGAATTTCGCTGTCGGTAACTATAGCATTGATAAAACACACGGCTCTGATTACAGTGAAGCTCTTTTGATGCTAACCTTAATCATGAAGCTGGTGGTGCAGTGGGAAAAAGCTTCCCGCTCTCATCAAGCGTTGATTACAGACAAATAAAATATTGGTCGCTGGGAGAGGTTGGGCTGAGGTTAATGAAAATGCTGAAAGTAACAGGGCAGTCAGAGTAAGCAGAGAGAGAGAGAGAGAGAGAGAGAGAGAGAGAGAGAGAGAGAGAGAGAGAGAGAGAGATGATTTGTGCTATACTGGATGACATGCAAAATGGAGTACGTTTATAGATTTCAAGAAGTGAAGGTCGCGTGTGGAATTAATTTATTAAATGATTTTATGTTGGTATATTTCCAGCCGCAGTGAAAGCTGGTAGTATCTCTCTCTCTCTCTCTCTCTCTCTCTCTCTCTCTCCTCTCTCTCTCTGTTCCTGACGGCTCTTTTGAGAAGAGCAAACGTACAGTAACATCATAGGAAGTCGAGGAGGACATGGGGAATAAAAGTTACTGCCGGGCTTTGTATGACAAACATAAAAAACTTAAGCAAACCGAAAATCTGTATTCCCCTCACACACTCGTGGACACACTGGTATATATTGTCAGGAGAGAGTTTTTTACTTTATTCACTCTGTAAATACAACATAATAAAGAATAGATAGAGAGAAATAAGGAGACACTGTTCCGTAAATTATAATGGCTCCTCGTTCATCCTTCAGAGTGATCACGTAATTCTAGCATTTATGGCAAACTGGAAGATGACTATCGCAATATATTATTATTATATTAATATTATTCAAAGGAAACTCATAATCATATGAGTCAATAAAATGGAAAAGTAAATCCACAGTAGTATGTCTGTTTGATTTTATTATTCAAAATATATACAGCAGAAAGTTTTCGATGAAAAAAATCAATCACATACTATTGTAGATTTACTTTCCAATCATTATTATTATTATTATTATTATTATTATTATTATTATTATTATTATTATTATTATTATTATTATTAGACTACTTGGTAACGTAATATTCTGCATGACAAAGGGCTCCAAAAGAACAAGCAAACCAGAATGCTAAAAGAAATGGCGAAGCAAAGGATAACGATATTAATAAAAAAAAAAGATAAAGCAAAGACATGAAACGAAACTGCAGTGAGCCCAACTCAGTAACAATGCACTGCCAGCTACCTTGGACTTCTGAAATTCCAACGGCCACATTACATAACTACAAAGATCAGTCCATAGCCCGGTCACAGCTGGAACAAAACATCAACCCCACCAAAGAAGAGGCTAGACTGTTAGAACTAACCGCATCTTTATCACTATTATTATTACTATTATTTCAGTAGCTGAAACCTATTCGCATGGAACAAACAAACCAAATGGGCCATTGACTTGAAATTCATGCTTTCAAAGAACGTTGGTTTCAACCTCCCACCGCAGATCCCACGCTGCAGCAGTAACTGATCATGATACAGAGCCAGGGATTTTAATCGCCCTGGGGAAGGCTCGAACACGCAACATCTGAGTAGCACGCCACGACACACTAACCACTATTCTATAGTATGTAGATTCACATCAGCCGTGCATCTGATGCCTAGGCCAGTCCCTTACGACACTCCTGATTGGCTGTTGATAAGCCAATCACAGGGCTGGAAACTCTCAGTCTCTCGAGAGAGTTCACATAGGCAGGATGTATGCCACCTCTCTTGAGGGATACTTTTGAAAGACGTATGCCTCAGGGGAGGTGGAACACACATCCGGCCTATGTGAACTCTGTCGAGAGACTGAGAGTTTCCAGCCCTGTGATTGACTTATCAACAGCTAATCAGGAGCGTCGTAAGGGCATTAGATGCACGGTTGATGCGAATCTACTATAGTGGACCGGAATAAATGGGAGATTCAGCAGTTCTGGATGATCAGGAAACGCAACAGATAAAAGGGAAGACGTGGTTTTAGTTAAGTTTTCATCCAGCAGTTAAAGATGGGAGTGTGCTGCTGAAAACCAACCCGGAAATAAAAAGGAAATGTAGCATTTCCTTACGAGACAAAGTCTTCAGAGCCCTGAAATGCTTTTCCAATATGCCATATTTTTTGCGCGTTTGAAAAAGAACAAGCATATAACCAAAGGTGTAATTCCCTTTTATTTGTCAAGTGGTTGGTAAAAATAAAATAAATAAAATATTTCCAAGGGACAAAGACTCTGGTTTAATTTAATTCTTGCCATATCCTTTTATTAACGTACCATGAATTTCTAAAAAGCACACTTTCCAATCAACGAATCTTGAAAAGCATTGGAACGAAGATAATTCACGTAAAATAAAAGATAAATGGAAAACAATTGATCAAAGTAAATGAAAAAAAAAAAGACCGCGTCATTGCAATAACAGAAACCCCAACCCAGAACGAGTAATGGCGGACTCGAGAGGAAGCAAGATTCCTCGAGTTGACAGATTAAACGAGCGAAAGTTTGAGGAGCAGCAGCTGCCTTGAGCCTTGCTTATGAGTCTCTTGCGCCCTCAGGAGAAAACTTCTGCAGAAGGAGGATCAGGAGGGAATTCCCAAAAGCAAGGGGAGGGGGGTGGGGTTGGGGAAGGAATCACGTGGAGAAGCTTCGATCGCTGTTGATTAAATTCTGTTGCTAGGTTGTATCATTTTCCTACGAAATGTTAGGTAATTCTAGGCAGTAACTCTGCACGGACTGCAATGAACGTTCCCGCGAATACGACAGCCACTAGGGAATGGGGCGTCCCATGTATTTCGCCGTGTTTTAGTACTAGCCCCTGGGGGTTAATTACAGTCGACACCCCAAAAATAACTGTAAATTCTTGATAAGCAATCCAAATACTACAGGAAACAGTAATTTCGAAAGAAATACCCGACGCGGAGTTATTACCTAAATATACCAACACTTAAACAGTCACCCCGGTCCGAAACCCAGATGAAAAGTGTGAGCTTAGGATTAACGCCTGGAAAATTTTTAAAACTAAGTGTTACCGAAGCGTGCAGCAAATCTTAGTTGTCTATAGCAAACGTTAAGGAGCGGAGTGCATAAGATTAAGTAAGCAAGATCAAGCATAGTTTGTTCCGTAGAAAGTTGCCTTTTATTATGAAGAAAAACTTGGATTAGCGATGAACACATTCATAGCTTACTTTTCGGAAATACTTTCCCGGCATCAGAAACTAAAAATAACTGAAGTTAAAAAAAACATACGTAAAGTAAAACATTCCAGTTCCAATTAATTCATAAGTAAGGTAAAAAGAAGTAAAAAGAATTTTATATATATATATATATAATATATTATATATATATATATATATATATATAGATATATATATATATATATATATATATATATATATATATATATATATATATATGACTAGGTACAAAATGTTCTGTAACAACAGAATTCCATCTAATAAAAGGAGCCCATAAAAAACACCATGTAGAGAGAAAAGTACTATATTTCAGAGACTGCTGTCTCTCTCTTCAGGTATATGAATGAGAAAAGTTTACAGAAAAGGTGGTATTTATACCAAGAGATTCGTCCAAAAGTAAGCCAATTTAGGTCACCCCCGCTGATAATCTTCCTTTAATCTTCTTAAGCGTTGGTTGAATGAACACTGCGTCGACGATATCTGATATCCAATTCCCTTTTGAGATGTTCATTACCTGCTTCTCTTTTATTAAGGCCGATTCCATCATTTGACTCTTGTACCGGCAGTTGCTGCTATAAATTACACGTGACATACTCCAGTTTATTCTATGGTTATGTTCATTTATATGGTTGAAAATAGCCGAGTTCTGTTGTCCATACCTAACTGACCGTTTGTGTTGTATTAATCTCTGGGGAAGTGATTTACCTGTAAATCCGATGTAAGATTGGTCACAGTCCTGGCATGGGATCTCATATACCCCAGAGTCTTTGGGAGATGTCTTTTGTTGGACGTTAATCAGGGATTTGGCTAAGGTATTTGGGTAGGTAAATGCAAAAGGGTTGGATTTCCCAAGGGTGTGAGTTACTCTCTTAATCGTCTCCAGGTGGGGAATTTTTATTTTATTGTTGGGTGTGTCTCTGGTCTTGTCTTTAGGGGGTCGGTAGAAAATTACGCGTTTGCTTTTTGAATTGCTTTCTCAATTATATGGTCAGGATACTTTAAAGATGAAAGTTGCTTGCGAATTAGTTCAAATTCTTTTTCCAGGAAATCTGGGGAACAAATTCGTAAGGCTCTTAAGAATAGGTTGCTAGCTACACCTATCTTAATAGTATTGTCATGATAGCTAAAGTAGTGAATATATGAAAGTGAGAACGTTGGTTTTTCTGTATATGGTAAATTTGTATTCTGTCGTGTCTCTGATTATTAAAACATCAAGAAAAGGAATTTTGTTGTCTGTTTCCCATTCAACTTTAAATTTGATGCTGGGCACTAATGCGTTTAATTTTGAGAGGAATTCATTAAAATTACCCCACTTATTATCCCAAAATGTTAGTATGTCATCCACGTATCTCATCCACAGCATGTTTTTGGGTTTTATTGCATTTATTACTGTAGTTTCAAAGTATTCCATGTACAGATTGGCTAAAATAGGACTTAAAGGACTACCCATACTACACCCGAATTTTTGCTTGTAGAATGATTCCCCGAATGAAAATACGTTATTAGATGCACATAATTCAACTAACTTTATTATTTTGTCAAGTGCCAAAGGGAAATGATCTGAATAGGGGGATAATTTTTCCCTTAAAAACTGAAGAACGTCCTGTACTGGTACTTTTGTGAATAGGGAGTCTACGTCAAGGCTTAAAAGTTTTATGTTGTGAAGTGGTATATGTGCTTCTCTGAATTTGTGACAAGTCTTCCGAATGTTTGATGTGACTGGGAGAAAAAGTGCCTAAAAAAGGAGAAAGGAGGCCAGCTAACCATTTAGAAATTTTGTAATTGAAAGCTCCGGCGCATGTATCAGTTTTAATATTAAGTGAATTACATCAAATTGCACAAATATCTATAGCGCGAGCGATCTCAACTTTCAAGAATGAAATAATTCGGATCCATCCTAGATGGTGAGCCCCAAGGATTTTAACACGTACGTATCCACCTTTGAGGCGTGTTTAACAAAGCCAGTTGGGGATTACCGTAAAAAACATAACCAAAAGACTGTAAATATCCTAAAGATAATGACCCCCAAGTAATATTAGTTCTAGATAACGGACCCCGAAAACACTTGGGGGTCACTATCTAGAAACGATCCGATAATTCAAACGTCCAAGGTGTTCCTCGAAGAGACCAGTGGTGATTCAGACTTACATCCCTCTAGAGTCTGACTCTAGACACTGAGTGTTGTTCACACTGAGAGAAGTGATCCCCGATGGCCGACTGAGAAGGTCTTGTCGTGTAGATACCAGTTCTTGGTGAACGAGGGAAATGCTCAGGTAATCTTAACAAGCAATGCTTTTTTGTTTTCCTGATCCACGATGCTTTACAGTGATCACACTCTATAGATGACACCCGAACAATTATCTGAAACCATATCTTTAAACTTTAAACAATTTTGATCGTCCAGCTAGACGGAGAATAAAAGAAAAAACATACAAACGTGTCTCGGATGATTATTTTGTTTTTCCACTGTTCCATACTTTCAATTTCAAAATGCGAAAGCATCTCAGGAAATTAGTTCTTAAAATTTTTCTATTTTTTATTTATTTATTTATTTATTTATTTATTTATTTATTTATTTATTATTCATTCATTTATTCTGCAGCTCTCGTTAAAAGAAGTTCAACTCAGACTTGCAGGCACTCGTGAAGTTTTCCCCCACGATCATACATTGTCACATTTAGAGAAAAAATTGGCTTTGTATGTTGCACTAAATTGCCTTATCTTATCTATCTTGATCTTCATCATAAGGGTAAACGTGATATACATAATTTTTTCAGCCACGCGTAACGAAATATGATAATACAAGTCAAGACAGAAAATTCATGAACATGTGGAAATGTTTGCGAATTGCCACGAATAAAGTCATTTTTGCATTTTATGATGGTAATCTGTGCCTCGTAGGTAGTAGTTTTTATTTTGCAATCTGTGGGGCAAACCGACTGTTGAATATGCATGTTTCGAGAAAATTAAAACAGAACTGACTTGATTTTTCAAGTATGAGAGGACTTCACAGTCTAGAAAATGAACCTAAACAAATTTCCACAGAATAACCATGGTCTTTTTTTCATGAATGGACAACATATTACACGGAAACAGTAAACATACCTATCTCCACTACCGCTGGATTACGTAACACTTATTTACGTTTGGCTGGTTATCAAACCATATCAGAGGCAGCTTTCGTTATTACCTATGTCTTTGCATCTGTGAATAATGTAAAAGATTTTTCCGTCACAAGACCTCTGATTATATCTAAATGATTTCC
>NC_087207.1:17361905-17379405 GCF_015104395.2 Macrobrachium nipponense | reverse complement strand
ATCTAGATCGCTGTTCCTCCTTTTACATTGGAATATCACTTAACCAGGCCCGTGTCTAGAGTTGTTTAGGGGGGAGGGGTCGTTTTTCCCAAAACTGAACCTTTTCTTCTATAAATGTCACTGCATATATAGGTATATACAAGATGAAATCTTTGAAAATGTTATTTTAGTTATATTAAGAATAAAAAAATTGGGTATGTGGTCTATGCCCTTCTACCCGATTAGATATTATGTAAAGTGCTGACTTTGGCTAACAGAATTTTACTGATAATGTTGAAAGTTTGCACTGAAATTCAGAAATATTTCTTCAGTTTTATTGATTGATTCATTTATTATGTTAACGATAACATGCATATTGCTTTATTTTTTGTTTTGTTGTATACTTTGACTTAACAAAAAACAATATTTATCTATTACTTTATAAGTACAGTTCAATGAAAAGGATAGTTACAGAAAATATGGACTTCCAGAAATTTGGAGGGGGTTGGTCGATCGACACCACCGACCCCACCTGCCCCCCATCACCCCGCCACCCCTACTCGGTACGTGCGATATTTTCATGCACGCTTTCAGTTGTGTCATTACGTTTTCTAATATAATAGTCTGAAGATCACTTTCGTTTCTTTGTTAGCGAATGGATTCCCATGGAAATAACCCCCAACATTGTGTGACTTATGTTCCTCGTTGGACGAGTGGGACACGTGCTAGCCTACCGTTTCGGTAGTCCCGAGTTCGATTCCCCGCTCTGCCAACGAGGAATCGGAGGAATTTGTTTCTGGTGATTAGAAATATATTTATCGACATACAAAAGCTGTAGGCCCCGTTGTCAATTAACCAATTGGTTCTTTGCCACGTAGAGATATTAATCCCTGGGTCCAGCCCTAGGAGAGCTGTTCATCAACTCAGTGGTCTGGTTAAACTAAGATATACTCAAATTGTTAATATGTGACTTCGAGAATGCCGTGGCCCTAGTGCATCCATCGTTGCAACTTTAATGGCGGCTCCACTTCCGCGTTCCTTCTGCAAATAGTATCTTTCCAGCGCGGTCGTGACGCGAATGTTTCTGATAACTCCTCCGTGTGGTTCCAGAAAGCGAGATAGAGGTTGGAAAGGCCAAAGTACGCTGTCAGTCAATTTACCCATCATTTTCTGCGTCCATTTAATTCTATATATTCATAAGTAATCAAAATAGAATTTTATTATTATTATTATTATTATTATTATTGTTATTATTATTTATCTATTCATTTTTTTTATTATTACTTTTTTTTTTTTTTGTCTATCACAGGCCACCAATTCGACTGGGTGGTTTGTATAGCGTGGAGTTCCGGGTTGCATCCTTCCCCCTGAGGAGTCCATAACTTTTCTTACTATGCGCGCTGTTTGTAGTAGCACACTCTTCTCCGAGTCCTGCAGCATACTCCGGCTCCCACTTCTTTCCAGGTTCCTTTTCAGTGATCTAGGGATCGTAACTAGTGTGCCAATCATTATGGGTACAATTTCCACTGGCATATCCCATACCCCACTTATTTCTATTTTCAGTTCTTGTTACTTATCTATCTTTTCTCCTTCTTTCTTATCTACTCAGTAAGAGTTATACTTTCCTTTTGAACCTTTGAAAACCTGTAGTTGCTTCTGCGTGACAGGAAAAAGTTGTAATAGTATAAATAATAGTGAAAATAATTATGCAGAAAGAGGAACGCAATAACTATGAGTAAGAAGATTAAAAAATGAGCGTTGACATTTGTCCAAGACATTTTTCTTACATCATTATTTTTCATCTCATAAAAGTAAGCATAAAAACTGATGTTGATCCGTTCCGACCCGGTTGGACCATTGTTTATACCAGTCAGCTCCAGAATTTGGAATTCTCTGCCTCCCTCCTTATTTCCATGGTGACTAAGGGAGTCGTCATATATATTCGCACCTCAGAAAATACTTTAAAACCTGCGTTTTAAGGAATCTGATAAAATATCCACCCTATTGCATGAAAGTCTTACTTAGGAGATGGGCTGTCCTTAGGCAAGCCACGTGTACCTTTCAAAATGAAAAATAAAAAATAAAAAAATAATATAATAAAAAAATCTGCTTCATAGAGTTAGCTATTCAACTTCGACCGTGGGATTATTATTGGATAATCCGGATAAAACTGGTTAATCCTCCTGGTCTTGAAAGTAACGAAAAATAGGAGATGGCCCAGGTCAGGCAATTTTCGACAGTTTAGTAACATAAGATTTAGGTTTAAGTTTCAATAGCCAAATGATATGTTATTAGTAAAGTACTATAGGCATTCTCCTTATTAAAGTTGATTAGGATAGCAATATAGGATATAATGGAACAGTAACCGAGAGTAATTGCTCTTCCAATAAGTTAATAGTAATCTGTTTATAAAAAGAGATTAAAATTAACCAGCTTCTCTCTCTCTCTCTCTCTCTCTCTCTCTCTCTCTCTCTCTCTATCTCCAGTATATCAGTCTCCCCGAAGATTATGATATGACGCGGGAAAGATAAGTAAAGATAAAATCTTTTTCTTTTTGGGCGCTTCCTTCCTCGTGTTTCCTCATCATCTGCTGAAGGCTTGTACAGATGCCCAGTTCTGTTTCCTGTAACGAGCATTTTGTGCCCATATTTGCCACTAGATGGCAGGGGGCCGTCTTGTTTCCTTATTATTACTCATGAATGAGTAATAATGTTAATGAAGATTATTACTTCGGCCATAAATTAAAATATCTCTCTCTCTCTCTCTCTCTCTCTCTCTCTCTCTCTCTCTCGCTCTCTCTCGCTATTATTATAACTTACACAGGAAAGTACCATAAATTCAGATTAATTTAAAGACACACACACACACACACACACATATATATATATATATATATATATATATATATCTATATATATCTATATATACATATATATATCATACATATACATATATATATATATATATATATATATATATATATATATATATATATATATATATATATATATAGTATCTATATATGTTGTATATATATATATATATATATATATATATATATATACATTATATCATATATATATATATATATAATATATATATAATATATATATATGTAAGTATTACATAATAAAAATATGGAATGTTATTCCATATATATAAAAAACTAAAACTAAAGAGGTCAACCAGATTGCTTGCAGGAATGTGATCAGACCAGATACGATAAAGTAGGCTAAGTCGACATGCCGTCACCTGTGGTCATTCATTTGTTTTGAAACATTAGTCAAAGCTTCCTGCTTGAGACAACTACCGCTACCTATAATTCAAACGGCCTACGTGATTTCTAATGTGTCTCATTTTGTATGTATGTTCATATGTTCGAGCTACTTTCTGCTTCCTTTATGACTTGTAACCGAGATGGTAGTCAGAACAGAGTGGAATTAGCCATCATCGTTGGCAGAAGCGATCAAGCCATCGTCATTGGCAGACCTGTTCAACCTTATCTGATCTTCATCATGTAATCTCAGAGAATAGAACTATTTTTTATACTTCGTGTTTTCTACTAGAACCTCACATCAGAAAGATATCATCATGAGTTTAACACATCGTCGTCATAACGAAAGAAGATACCGACTTCGTAAGTTATCAACAAACCCCAAGACACTCCAATGAGTATGGAAGTGCATAACCAACCGACTTAGGGTAAGATTATCGCAAGTCTAACATTCCACCTAGGGAGGGCGCTTCTTCTTCTTCTCGGATTATGATATGACGCGGGAAAGATAAGTAAAGATAAAATCTCTTTCTTTTTGGGCGCTTCCTTCCTCGTGTTTCCTCATCTGCTGAAGGCTTGTACAGATGCCCAGTTCTGTTTCCTGTAACGAGCATTTTGTGCCCATATTGCCACTAGATGGCAGGGGGCCGTCTTGTTTCCTTATTATTACTCATGAGAATGAGTAATAATGTTAATGAAGATTATTACTTCGGCCATAAATAAAATCTCTCTCTCTCTCTCTCTCTCTCTCTCTCTCTCTCTCTTCGCTATTATTATAACTTACAACAAGGAAAGTACCATAAATTCAGATTATTTAAAGACACACACACACACACACACACACACACACATATATATAGATAAATATATATATATATAATATAAGATAATACTATACATTACATATTAACCTATATTATATTTATCTACATATATGTATTATACTTATATATATATAATACAAGAATTATAACACAAATATATATATATATAGATATATAAACAAAAATACAACAAACGGATAAGTATATACTGAAATTATCGATGTTAGTAATGTATATATAATAATTATATATATGTATCTATATATATAATATCATATACACACACATATAATTATATATATAGTCAATATCTTATATATATATATTATATATATAATGTATATATATCATATAGATATATATTGATATATATATTATATATATATATATATATATATATATCTATATATACTGTTGTGTTGGTGTGTGTGTGTGTATAATCTACTGTCCATTTTTACCAGATACATGTGAAATTATAACATCAATAATGCCCTCTTAACTTCTCAAATTCTTATTTTTTTGGATACGCTTGTAACTACAAAAGGAAAAAAGAGCAAACAATTTGAGAAGTTAAGAGGCCATTGTGGCTATTACGATTATATATATATATATATATATATATATATATATATATATATATATATATATATATATATATATATATCCGAGTGTAATATACTTTCCGCACGCTGCGGTAAACAAATGGTTTCAGTTATTTCATCCCATGACAATGAAATTTCGAGAAAGGAGTGATAGGCAACTCGGCGTTTCTGTGTACTGCAACAGAATAGTACTTTTCTGCGTCGGGAGACATATAGACTATTCTCGAAATGAGAAACTGGCAATGTTGGAAACAAGCCCAGACCACAAACGTAATGGACCTATTAATTGCATGGGATTATTATTAGTTATTATTATTATTATTATTATTATTATTATTATTATATTACTTATTATTATTATTATTATTGGAGAAACAAATCCTCAGTTATGTAAATGTACATATATTTAGATTTAAAACTAAGTTTTAAAGTTTTGAATTTTAAAATATGTATTTTACATTTTAACTGGTGGATTTGTTTCTCCACATTTAGAGTCGTGGTACTATGAGGATTTTTAAAATTATTATTATTATTTTTTTTTTTGCTCGACTGGGTGATATTTATAGTGTGGGGTTCCGGGTTGCATTCTGCCTCCTAAAGAGTCCATCACTTTTCTTACTATGTGCGCCGTTACTAGGATCACACTCTTCTGCATGAGTCCTTGAGCTACTTCAGCTGATCGTGGCTAGTGCTCCTATATTATGGTAGCGATTTTTTTCACTGGCATATCCCATATCCCTCCTATTTCTATTCAGACCTTGATACTTATATCCATTTTTTTCCTCTCTTTCTCTTCAACTCTGGTGTCCCATGGTATTGCGACATCAATGAGTGATACTTTCTTCTTGACTTTTTCAATTAACATTACGTCTGGTCTATTTGCACGTATCACCCTATCTGTTCTGATACCATAGTCCCAGAGGATCTTTGCCTGATCGTTTTCTATCACTCCCTCAGGTTGGTGCTCGTACCACTTATTACTGCAAGGTAGCTGATGTTTCTTGCACAGTCTCCAGTGGAGGGCTTTTGCCACTGAATAATGCCTCTTTTTGTACTGGTTCTTTGCAAGTGCCGGGCACTATTCGCTTGCTATGTGGTTATGGTTTCATTTTTCGTATTGCACTTCCTACATATGGGAGAGATGTTATTTCCGTCTATCGTTCTTTGAACATAACTGGTTCTTAGAGCCTGATCTTGTGCCGCTGTTATCATTTTCGTCTATCGTTCTTTGAACATATCTGGTTCTTAGGGCCTGATCTTGTGCCGCTGTCATCATTCCTTCAGTTTCCTTCTTGAGCTCTACCCTCTGTAGCCATTGCCATGTGTCATCGCTGGCTAGTTCTTTAGTCTGTTTCCTCATGTAATTGTCCCGTGCATTGGTTTGTTGTGCCAGTCCTCTGTTCTGTCTCTCATTCTCCTGTCTCTGTATATTTCTGGGTCTTCGTCTACTTTTATTAGTCCTTCTTCCATGCACTCTTTAGCACTCGTCTTCCCTGGTTTTCAGATATTGCCCCAATTCTCTGTTCTCGATGTTGACGCAGTCCTCTATACTTAGTAGTCCTCTCCCTCCTTCCTTTTGTGTTATGTATAGTCTGTCCGTATTTGCTGTTGGGTGTAGTGCATTGTGTATTGTCATATGCTTCCTGGTTTTCTGATCTATGCTGCGGAGTTCTGCCTTCGTCCACTCCACTATTCCTGCGCTGTATCTGATTACTGGCACTGCCCATGAGGTTATGGCTTTTATCATATTTCCGGCGTTAAGTTTTGACTTGAGTATCGCCTTGAGTCTCCTGCATATATTCTTTCCTGATTGTGTCCTTCATCTCTTGGTGTTTATATCCTCTCCTTCCATTATTTTCCCAGGTATTTGTATCCTGTCTCATCTATGTGTTTGATGTTGCCCGCTCCCGGTCTGGTAGCTTTATCCCTCCAGTTCTCGTTTACTTTGCCTTTTGTAGTTGACTAAGGCGCATTTTTCGATCCAGACTCCATCTGATGTCCCCAGATACAATCCTTACAGTCTGGATTAGGGTATCTATTTCCTTGATGCTCTTACCATACAGCTTGATGTCGTCCATGACATCAGATTGGTTGATTATGTTGCCTCTTTTCTTGAGTTTGTACCCGGCATCCATCTTCTGTAGTACTTTTGTCATGGGAATCATGGCTACTACGAAGATCCCTCTCCTGATATTAACCTCTGCTAGTCTTATTCCAGAGCTTGTAAGTATTGTATTCCAGTTGCGCATTGTGTTTATGAGGAAGCTGATGGTGTTTTCCTCTGCCCCATATATTTTCAGGCATTCTATTAGCCATGTGCGTGGTATCATGTCAAAGGCTTTCTTATAGTCTATCCATGCCATGCTTAGGTTGGTTTTCCTTTGCCTACTGTTCTTCATTACCATTTTGTCTATCAGGAGCTGGTCTTTTTGCCCTGCCCCTACACTTCCGTTCTGAAGCCTTTTTCTGTTGGTGGGGGATGGTTGTTTGTCTCCTCTAGGTAGTTGTATAAGCCTTTTCACTGGATGATACCTATTATTAACTTCCACAAATTATTGGTAAGCAAGGTGATAGGCCTGTAGTGTTACTGGCTATATGTTTCCCCTTACTCTTGTGTTTTTGTACTAAGGTATGTTCTTCCTGTGGTCATCCATTTGGGTGCATGGTGATTTGAGATACAATGCTGGAGTTGTTCTGCTATTCGTGGGTGTAGGGCCTTGAAGGTTTTGAGCCAGTATCCATGTGTAAGTCTTATCTCTTGACGATAGACTTTTTTTGTGTTCTCCTTACGACTGTCATTCGTAAGTATTTCTGGTTCCTCCCATCTCCTTGGATATCTTAGTAGAGTGGTTCTTCTTAACTAAAGGAGATGATTCAAACAGATAAGTTGAACAAAGATAACAACTTTATTCTGTAAACTCCATACTAGAGATGCAAGCTCGGTCGGAAGACCCGATATGTTTGTGGTTGGTCGTGGAACTGCCATTCTAAAGCATCGCGTCGATAGCGGGAACATTAGCTATCTCAGCAATTCATATAAAAAACATACGTAGTCCGCCGGCTCGGAAGTTTACAAGTTTCCGGCGTAGGTTAACAGGTTCAACCGCTTCCCATGGAAGTTGTTGTGCAAAGTTATCATAAACATAAAATGTTAACAAAGCTCTGAGCTAGATCAGGCTACTGCAGACAGCGCATAGCGTAATCTAGGTCTGCTTTGGTCACGTAGAACCCTCCTTATGCCATGACCTCAGTCATGGGTTTTATATTTACAGATCTTGTAAATTTAATAAATGTATCTATTACATTAGGCTCGGACTGCTACCTATTCAAGCCTTGAATACAAAAAAAAAAAAATTACTCTAAACATTGTTCATAGGAGCGTGCTCGTAACATACGTCTAGTATAACATAATAAGTGATTAAATGCATAAAAAGGTTCTGTTACATATACCCTTATTGACATATTCATAAACAAAGATAAACGCATGGAAAAATATAGATCCATGTTTGGTAATAATAATGATTAGGTACCCAAAACAATAAAAAGGTAAAAATCAAAAGATTAAGATGTATACATGATTAATATGATAACAGGTAACCTGATTAAGAATAATGGTTACTAAATAATGATTATAGCATGATCATGGATAATTGTTAAAGAGTACTTGACACTCTTTGTGATAGATAAATATAATTGTACAATGGTATCAATAGTATAACTATGGGAAATCTGCAGAAAAGCAATATATAGGGCTGATATATTTTATTAGGTGCCCGAAAAATACCTTTAGGAATAATATTTAATGTATAATATTGGGCTATAATGCTTTATTAGGTACCCTGGAGATACCTTAACTGTTACAAATGCAAAGGCGTGAGTCTTTCTTGTCCTACATTTTTGCCAGCATACGGACCGCTTTTACACACAACACAATTCCAGACAGTTCCCTAGGCACGAACTGAAGTGGCCATGGTTCAGCGGCCCTAAACGCAAACGACTTGAGTTTAACGGGTACATCATCTAGACGGGCCAATACGTTCCCTTGGAGATCCTCCTGTTTACGCCTCAGCCTACGCCAAGCAAAGATGTTGACGGCGATAACCAATATGGCCGTCACGCTGAACATGGCTAGCAGAATGTAGTAGCGAAGATTTTCTCCACCTGCATAAGTCGGTGGTGACGCGTGGGTCATCTCAGCCAGTTGCGTCAAACGATGAGCCACTCGCGCGTTGTATGGGAGAGGTAGTGACGGGATGATTGTGGAAGCCCACGTGTAGTTTGCGAAATACGCCTTCTCACGTATTATCGTGTTGACCCCTCTGACGGTGTGTAGTTTGTAGATGCCTCCCCGTTACAACCATCGGCTGCTACGAAGATAGGGGCCTGGCGCTTTGGTACCGTCCGGACACACTACGTCGAATCCGGCTTAATCATACGGATCCAGGAACCATTATTCATCCTGTAATTGATTTATTACCGTAAAGGGATAAAGTTTCCCCAGACAACCTTCGCTTGTATAGAGAGAGAGCGTTTAGCACTATGCCTAACTAACATGAATCCGTTGATATAGGATAGAATTCAAAAAGAGTCAGCTGTACAAATTTTATTATTCATGGCTTCTGAACAGTGAGTGAGTTTATCTAAGTCTTTAATGACTGTAAATGATTTCTTATCAGAAGAAATCAGTACATGCCCCGTTAAATTGGATATTACTGGATTTGAGTTATTCGTCATGAAAGTAGGAAACGGTGCTATTTTGTATGATTGCCAAGCATCGGAAGAATCAAAAGGAATTGTGATCATAATTCTATAATTTTCAACGCTGACTGATATTAGGCTATAATAGAACTCTACTTTATGGGCGTCTAATAAAGGAATATAACCTAGCTTCTCCCGTCCGTTTTCCAAAGTTAACGTCAGATCTTTAATAGGCATGAGGTGAGGAGATAACACACCCTTTGTTGCTAACGTAATTGCTTCTACGTAATCTTTTGACTTTTCAATAAAATGTGATATTTTCACACGGATATGATCTATTTTCGAACTATATAAGGCGAAGAGTAGCCAGCAAATGTTGAACTTCCATGACTGATCGATATTATTTGAATGTTCATTAACGATACTCATTATTTGATTGATCGAAGATAACTGGCTGCGAAGTTCAGATAAAGCCAATTCTGTTTTGTGTTGCAAAACTCAATTCTTTTATTTTGATTATTTATCTTAAGGCGATTTGAGATTCCTAAGCCTAGATTCGCAACTGATCCTAAGATGTTTAGTCCGCCAGAATAAGCGGTTGCGGCGTTCAAGAGTATTGTGCCGCACAGACCACATCAGCAGTCACGAGCGAGTTCTTCTGCCTCGGCGGTTTTATTTTGTATGTCATAAGACAACATTTCCGCGACGCTTAGTGTTTGAGCTAGCGAAATCTCTGAGTTAGCATGAAAATTACGTTCATGCATTTCCTTAAGGGAAATAGCAAACCTCATCAGGTCATTCTTTAAGTTAAGGACGTCATCTCAGGCAAGAAAATCGCATGCATATCTACTTCTATAACAATATTGCTTGACACGATGAATACATAATCTATTCTCTCGATAATCGAGCCATGATTAAATTCTATTTCTTTCGTCCTAGCGCTCTTTCCATACAACAAAGATGTCTGAATACACATATCACTCCTAACATAACAGATTCATTTTTGAAACCTGCAATGAGTAAAACATGTAATAACTCGCGTAAAAGAATAGTTTACATACAATATGATTAATAGATATATATAAATTATTATACAAGTTTCATAAATTACAACCATTTTTTTCCCTCACTCCATCCTACCTTTCTTTAGATTCTTTGATATGTGCCAATGGGACTATTCTCACATCAGTGGGTTTGGATACATTTTGAACCCTAACTCTATTGGCCGTTAAATTTTCTAAAATGTTAAACAGGCCTTCAAACTTAGGTTTCATTTAATAATTTAAACCTACGTACGTATACTTGTAGGTATACTGATCGCCCCACGGCATATGTTCTAGTTGGCTTAGCTATTTTATCATGATTTTTTTTCATTATTATTTGTGCTTCTTCTAGATTCTTACGAATTATATTATATCGACTTATGCTTGCATCCATAACATCCTTTAGAGGATTTGATAAATTAGTTGTAGGCTTTAAGATGTGGAAAGGCGTTCGGGCCGGGATACCGTACAGTGCCATGATACGAGTGATTAAGTGTGCTTAGTACCGCAGGTATGGCAATGTCCCAGTTGGGGTCTGCCCCCCCTAAAGTGACCCTTAAAATGTTTAAAACCTTACGATTTGCCCTTTCCACTAGCCCATTAGACTCTGGGTGATAGATCATGGTATTGATTTTCTTTATACAAAGGAATTCGCACAAGATTAAGGAAATGATTATTGAACTCCCCCGCCGAGTCTGAGATAAGATGTGTGGGAATTCCATGTTTACAAATGTGCACTCGTAAAACTTCCTAGCGCACTCGACCGCGGTTTTTTGTTTTAAGCGCTATAAGTTCTGTATATCGAGGCAAAGCGTCTATAATTACTAGGAGGTGCTTATTTCCTCTGTCGACTCGTAAAATCCTGTTAATAAATCTAAATGTACTCTTTCAAAGGGTTGATTTGGCACGGGGTAAGCCCCACCCCTAGGCTGGACAGGTGTCTTCGTGTGGCCCTTTGTATTCTTGACAAGTGCGACAATTTGCTATGTGCTTTTTTATATCTGTAAGCCATCGTATGCCAATAAAATAAGGATTTGGCTTTCTGTGACATCAAGGTATAACCCGGGTGTCCGTGCAGTGGATTTTCATGCAACCATTTTAAGACAGTGGGTATGAGTGAGATAGGCACCACCACCTGGTTGTTATTCAACTGTGTGTTGCGGGTTTTCCTCGTCACGGATCTACACAGGATATTGTCCTGTATGATATAAATTCTGCTGCTTATATTTGTAGGTATCCTTTTCCTTCGGATTTCCGTTTAACGCAATGATGATTTTTTCTATTTGCGGATCTTTTCTTTGTTCTATCTGTAATAGTTCAGCTCTCCAGCCCAGATCTTCCTGTTCAGATATAGTTTTTAACAATGGCGTGGAGGTTGAGATATCTATTAATTCAGCTAATGGCTCGTACAAGATGAAGAGGGGTTGCGTGATAATGCGTCAGCAACGATATTTGCTTTCCCAGGTAAATACCCGATCCTCGCGCCAAAGTCCTGAATGATCATGTGCCACCGAGTTCGCTTGGGGCTGTGACTAAAGCCTTTAAAGAAGTCGGTTTAGGGGCTTATGATCATGAGAACCTTGACGGGATGAACCAGTATAATTATTTGAATTTAAAGTGCACGAGTGAATTAACAATAGCGAGCCCTTCCTTGTCTATTACTGCGTATATTTTTACTTTCGGAAGGTCTCAGTTTACGTGAATAAAAAGCTATAGGGAAAAACTGTTTATTATATTGTTGAAGCAATACCCCACCTACTCCTAGGTCTGAGGCGTCTGTTGCTATGAAAAATTCCTTACCGAAGTCAGGAAATTTCAAGATAGGAGAACTACACAATTCATCTTTCAATTTATCGAACGCCAGTTGATGCATTTCAGACCATACGAAATCTACGCATATCCGCCAAGTTCGATCTTTTTTCGGTACTACTATTAACGGAAAATTATAAGGCTGTTTGATTTCCTAATGACTCCTTCTTTTAACATTTTACCTACTTCCTCTGTTATCTCATTCTGAAATTTCATAGGAAGTCGGTACGAAGGTACATAAATTACTTTCTGTTTGTCCTTGAGCCTTATTTGATGCTCGATGACATCCGTTTTTCCTAAGGTTCCATCCGTAGTGGAAAAAACATCATGATATTTAGTTAAAAGATTCAAGAATTTCTGCTGATTTCCTTCTTCTTGAATGTCCTTATTGATTTTGTTCTTTATAGATTGCAAAAGGGGTTCATCCGCAACTGATTGAGCGTGATTTACTCAGCTACGGTAAGAATGCGATGTTTATAGACTTCGGCATCCAAGATATGTTTGATTTTTGTGGATTACTAAAGTGTATTCAAATGATTACAGACTTCGATGTTACATTGTTGTTGTGAGCCGACTGTATAAATGGCTTTGTGTGACGGATAATCGTGTGTTTTCAGAGTTTCGGAAAGGATTAATGTTTCAGATCCTGGCAAGGTTCTCTTTACACGCACTAATATATTTGAAGTTACGTTAGGCTCGAGAGTTTGCGTGCAAGCTGATATTACTGGGTGAGCGAGAAAGTTCTGTTGGGTTGCCTGTATTTATTTCTTGGTTCATTGAGACAGGTGATTGGTTCCGTAATGTAAGTGACAACTCTGTCTGTCTCTTTATTATCTAAAACTGATATTTTAGGGTATTAGAAGACCTATAGAATTTCCCTTTGATATACACGCCGTGTTTTGCAGGTGCTAGAAGATATTTTGAGTGCCCATAGACTGGGTATCCGATAATTACTGCGGGATACATATTAATGTTTTGTACAACGACAAAGGTATCAGCAAACGTGCGCTTACCGACCTTGTACTGTACATGAGTTACGCCCACAACATTTAATTCATTATTCCCTATGCCTAGAGCCTTATTCCGGACTTTTCTATAGGGAAATTTGAAAAGAGTAAATGATGAGTCCTTAAATCCATGATATTACGTGGACTACCAGAATCAAAGAACAAAGTGAATGACTTATGGTCCAAATTTACTGCATGTAAGGTTGGTCGCAACTCGTCTTGACTAATAATTGCATGAATTTGTTGCAAATCTACGGGAACCTGCACAGATTTTTTTGATTCGGCCGTGTTGTTTCATAGAAAATCAATTGCCTCACAATGATCTGATAAATGATTAAACTGATTATTTGATACAAAAGATGTTGATATTGATGACCCAACATCGCCCTCTCCCCCCTTGGAGTGAACTACGTGGTATTTGTTTTGTTTATCACACCTTGAAAATTCGCTTGCCCTTGCAAGTTCTGGCTAGACGGCCCAGGAACAGAGGTACCTGAAGCACGATTTGTTTGTTTCTGCTGTTGTCAGAATTTCCGTTTGGTTGTTTCTTCTTATAGTACTGAGGACCCTTCTTTTTATTTGCACTGGCAACTGGTTGCGTGTTTGTAGCATTCTGCTGTTGATTCCTCGAGTAGCAACGGTTATATGAATGAGTTGAACTATTGTGTATGAACAAAAACGTGTCCGACGTCTGAAATCATGTGACCTGGTCGTTTACAGTTATAACAAACCATCCCTGCAACTTGATTATTATTATGTACCACATTTACTTGTTGTGGCTTGTTCTCATTTTTTTGCAAAAAACTTGAATGAGCGAAGGATCTAGGTCGGTACATTTAGACATGTGTTTTTTGATTTGTTTATACACATCTAATTCCGTACTGTCGGGCTGCAATTTTTTATCAAAACACCGTACTAAACGCTTCAGGCAACATTGCAGTGATAGACGTAAGGTAGATCAAACGGATAAAATCTTTCACTTTGATTTTATCACCCGCAACCCATCCGGAGTTACTTAAACTATCCCGATATTCATTTAGCCGGTCGGCAATTAGCGCCGCCCGCTCGACAACATTAAGCTGAGTCATGGAGGCTTGGTTAAGGATATTTCTCAATGCCAATACTACATCTAAAGCCTCTTCACCCCCATACACGGCACGTAATCTGATTTTAAACTCGTCCCATGTAAGCGCCTCTTGGAAAGAAACCCCCCTTAGATACGCACTTGCGTCACCTTTTGCAAAGTCAATGAAGCTCTTGGCCTCCTGTAATTGTACTGCTGGGTCTGTGAGGCTTTTTGCATTTAAATGAGCCGTCTACAGATGAGATCCATGCCTCAACATTTTGAGGCAGGAACCCCATTAGACCCAACCTTGAAAAGGGACAATCGCTGACCTCGCGCTAACGAGAGTCACCACATTGGGGTTTGCCAGTCGAGTAGTTTGCCATTTCGACTTTCACTTTTTTCTTATCACTTCTATTCCTTGCAATCCTATCAAATATCTATAAGAGTACACTCGACCACTACGTAAACGCATATGCAATGTACTGTAGAAGTGTGTTATAATAATAGGAAAATCCCCCAAAAGATACAAAAAATACAGATAATATGATAAAATATTATACGGAGAATTCCTGCAAGAAACGATTAACAACAGCGAGAAGAGAAAAAAAAATTAGTCTGCGGTGAGAAACTCGTAGTTGAAGATTGATCCTGTAATGAAGGAAGATTAATATGGCGAACAACTCACCCCCAGAATACTGGATGATCGACTCCCGATGAACAACACTTCACTGAGGAAAAGACCTGAATAGATAAAAATGGTACTTAGCTCCTGATTATATTGCGAAGATTGTTGACATGGGATGACGTCTCAGTTCCTGTCTAAGTCTCGCGTCGAAGTCGTGATGACGTCACGGTCTTCTCTCGGTGCACGATGCGTGGAGAAGTCCAAGATTGATGACGTCACAGCCTCCTACCTCCTTGCACTACTGCCTCCAGCTGTGCTCTCTGCGTCCTTGCTCGTGATCGGGTGATGTTTCCTGTGTTTTGTTTTCTTCTTTCCATTGATGTTCGATGCTGCTCTCGTCCGGTGTAGATTCTCGAAGATAAGTGACAACAGTTTGCTCAAACGTCGGTGTTAATGCTTGTATTCTTCTCGATGAAGGACATATCTGCGTCTTCATAAACTGTTGCGTTGATTGAAGATCCCCGTTTCCTCTGTTTAGTTTGATGTTGAAGGTGGAAGTTAGCTTGTAGACCTTCGGTCGGCTGATATGGGTCTTGTTACTTATATTCTCCAGTTATACGCTGCCACCACATGTAAGTCTTATCTCTTGACGATAGACTTTTTTTGTGTTCTCCTTACGACTGTCATTCGTAAGTAATTCTGGTTCCTCCCATCTCCTTGGATATCTTAGTAGAGTGGTTCTTCTTAACTAAAGGAGATGATTCAAACAGATAAGTTTGAACAAAGATAACAACTTTATTCTGTAACTCCATACTAGGAGATGCAGCTCGGTCGGAAGACCGATATGTTTGATGGTTGCGTGGAACTGCCATTCTAAAGCATCGCGTCGATAGCGGAACATTAGCTATCTCAGCAATTCATTAAATCAAAAACATACGTAGTCCGCCGGCTCGGAAGTTACAAGTTTTCCGGCGTAGGTTAACAGGTCAACCGCTTCCATGGAAGTTGTTGTGCAAAGTTATCATAAACATAAAATGTTGACAAAGCTCTGAGCTAGATCAGGGGCTACTCTGCAGACAGCGCATAGCGTAATCTAGGTCAGCTTTGGTCATCGTAGAACCCCTTATGCCAACCTCAGGTCCATGGGTTTATATTTACAATTTGTAAATTTAAATAAATTTAATCTGTTACACATGCACTTCATCGGGACCTAGGGCTTTCCAGTTTGCATTTTCTTAGTTGGTGTCGACTGTATCTGTCGTGATCTCTGTGAATCTTTGTTTTATTCTCCCTGTTTCTTCTTCCTTGACATCCTGGAGCCATGTTGCATGTTTGTTGTGTGATACCGGATTGCTACATATGTTTTCCCAGTCTCTTACTTGGTTCGGCTTCAGGAATTTCTTGGTGGTTGTTTTCTTCCCCTCAAAGGGGGGGGGTTAGTTGGCTGTATAGACTTTTCTGGTTGTTCCGAATAGTTTGTTCTGTTGGTATCCCTTATTCCTGTTCATATACCGTTGGATCTTATGTGCTTTGCCTTAAGCCTCTGTTTTACATTTTCTATTGTGCTGTTTAGTCCCATTATCTTGTACTTTGTATTTCCTTGTTGAGGTTTCTTCCCCTTATTTTTCTTGCCATCTCTTTCAGTTTACTCAAGTCAGATCTCATCACCATGATTTGCTTTTCCAGGCGCCTTTTCCAAGGAGGTTGCTGTTTTGTTTCTGTTGGGTTGGTGTGCTGGTGGGGTGTTGGTGTTCGAATCCCCATCAGTTCTGCTACTAATCTTGCTCCTGCATATGCCAAGTTATTTGTTTCTGTGATACTGGTGGTGTGTATTATGCCCATTATTTCATTTGACCCTCACTTGTTTTCTCCCTTAATTCCTTGGTGTTGTAGGCTTTCATGGAAGGGATCTTTGTTCTCTCTGTATCTGGCTCCATCCATTGTCTAATCTTTTCTACCCATTCCGTCCTCTCTGTTACTTCGTCGGTGTTTCTTCGTATGTCGTTGTTTGTACCTCATCATCCCTGTTCGTCCTCGTGGGCATCGTCTCTCGTTTCGTCTCCGTGTGACATTTCCCTTTCCAGTTCTTCTCTTTCTGTTGGGGAGAGCCAGGTCTTTTTCTTTATGTTCCTTACTTGGTCTGCCAAGCCTCTGCTCTGTTTGGGGGGTGTTATCCTCTCATTCCAGATGTTGACCAACCTTCTTCTATATCCTCTCTCCGTCGGGGTTGCTTCTGATGTAGCATCTCCATGTTTCCTTATTTTCTTCTCTTGTCCATTTCTTCCGTTGGTTTGCTTCTGTAGCTCCAATCTCAGGCTGTTGGTTACTGTCGTTGTGGTGGTCAGTTGCTGGATGACGACCTCCAAGTACCTGACCGTCTTCCCCTTCAATTGGGTTGAATACCTGGCTGCCGATGAAGCTCCTCTGTTGCCAGAGGTTCCATTTATGTCGTTGTCGTTTATTCCTTCATTTCTTAACATCATTGCTGAGTTTTTTTGCTATTTAACCCATAGCTGGACCCTACCCCATCAGGGATAGGTAACTCATTTACAGCTGAGTAGACTGAGGAAATT
>NC_087207.1:17354323-17361405 GCF_015104395.2 Macrobrachium nipponense | reverse complement strand
GCATGATCCTGCTGAGTAGTCTTTTGGGCATGGTTCTGGAATGAATAGACAAAGGCCAAAGAGAACTTGGGAATTTGAAAAAATTTCATGTCTGTCGTCCTCTTATCTCTCTCTCCCCCTCTCTCTCTACTCTCTCTAGTGTTTTTTATTATGAATGACTCAAAAAGCATCAAATTCATCTTTTAAAATAACTAATGGAGACTAATGGTACTTCAATTGTCAGCATAAGTAGATGATGCACTAGGCTTATACATATAGCACAGCTTTTGAAGATAAAAGCGGATTAGCCGGATAAGTATTTTAACATTTGCCATACTTTCGAGTCTAACTGAACAGTAATTCAACTGATAACTTTAAACCTTTAAACGCAATTCGGATTTATCGCGGTAAACCAAGCTATCCCTGGAACAGTCGTTGTAGAGTACAGGATGAATCTTTCATGCAATTATTTGATTACTTATAGATAATAGACCTAGTTTCATTCTTATCAGCATACTAAAACGATCTTACATATTCTCATTAACAAATTCCTGCCCAACAAAAGATTCAAATGTCATAGCACGTTAAAGATAGATTATTCAAGCCCGTACCCAGTTTTTTTTTTTAGGGGGGGTAAGGGGGGGGGGGGGGTGTTCGTTTTTCCCAAAACTGGACCTTTTCTTCAACAAATGTCAGCATATATGGGTATATACAAAATGAAATACTTGAAAATGTTATTTCAGTTATATAAGATGAAAAATTGGGAACCTATGCGGTCTATGCCCTTCTACCTGATTAGATGTTATTCAAAGTATACTGGCTTTTGTTGACAGAATTGTAATTATAATGTTGAAAGTTGTGCACCGAAATTCAGGAATATTTCTCAGTTTTATTGATTGATTCATTTATTATGTTAACAATAACATGCATATTATTTTATTTGTTGTTATGTTATACACTTTGACTTAACAAAAAAACAATAATTATTGATTACTTTTTAAGTACAGGATAGTCACAGAAAATATGAACTTCCAGAATTTTTTTTTTTTTTTTTGGGTGGGGTCGACTCCCCCTCCCTCGGTACAGGCCTGTTATTGCCTGTGCATTTGGTACATACTGCTAAATCCCTCGCCCGAAGCAGCCCGCCACGATTTCCTGCTTCAACACAGAGACACACACATACATATCACACAAACAAGCGCCAAGAGCAGCCAAGCTTTTTTGCTTCACCCGGCAATCATACTTGAGTGAATATGGCAATGCAAAACTAATAGGCCTATATGTACGGATTTTGTTTTTCCGGAGGGAAAACCAGGTTGCTTTTGTATGCTATGTTGTAAGATATCTGCGTTTAATAATAATCAATCTTTAGGTTTTCTTTATATCACTGCGTGCCTGTAAGGTGACATCAATGGAAATCAGCCAATTAAATGCTGACTAAACACAGACACCATTGGTAGCAGCTGCAGCTGAGTACCTTATGGCATGATGGGTCTAATCATCTTAACAGTCAACACAGACTGTTACCTGTTTTCCTCATCAGAAGTGCAGGCAAACAATCTTGAGTTTTCTCGCTGTCTGTCGTAAAGAAAACCGAAGTTGAGACATGGCAAACGCGACACTACAAACAACGGCCCTGGGACTCGTATGCTGTCAGCACAACTGTATTTCCCTCCAATGCATGACGTCACAGCAGAGACCGGCGCACAGACAAAACGTCCCTAGCTAGATCTCACGCATATGGGTGCTAGCCATCAAGCGTGTCTAGGTTTGATATATTTATTTCCTTGATGGGATAACGACGAATAAAATTAAATATCTGTTTATATCTTTCCGTTAACAAAATCAAGCTGCATTTTGGTGCAGTAAATTATGTATTCAGTTGTCAATTAAGTGAAAAAGACAATAAAAGAGCTCTCATTTTATAGTGCTTGTTTAGGCCATTAACCCATAGAATTGTGGCGGGAAGTCAATTATGATGTTTTATTACTAAAATAAATAACAAAGTAGCGTTCAGTGACCCTTCTGTAAAAAAAAGTCTTCAAACATTTTCTGCAACTAGCTCATTATTCAAGCGCACAGCACAAAATTAAGTTTCAAAGTCAACAGAGCTAAATCTTTAGTCTCATTTGCATTTTTACCAAGCTTGTCTACTCCGTAGGGGGTTAGTGCCGGCAGTGGACCTCATACAGTACACTGTAGCATTTCTTAAAGTTCTTTGCAGCGTGCCTTCGGCCCCTAGCTGCAACCACTTTCGTTCCTTTACTGTACCTCCTTTCCTATTGTCTTTCTTTCATCTTACTTTCCACCCTATCGTACAATTGATTCATAGTGCAACTGCTTTGAGGTTTTCCTCCTGTTACGCCTTCCAAACCTTTAACTGTCAATTCCGTTTAGCGCTGAATGACCTTAGTTGCCCAAGTCCTTGGCATAATGCCTAAAACCTATGTATCAATCAATCAGTCAAACCAAACTTCTCTAATTCAAAATTGCTCGCAGGGAATGTCGTCCTCAATTGGTTGATGAATATACAGATGTATGCAGAGGCTTTAGGGATGTTCACATCTATATAAAACCATAGTTTAGTTCCATTACTTTCACCATACACACACAAAAAAAGTAGTTCTCATTTCTGATTGTCAACGTATGTTGTTCGAGGGCTTCTAAACTATTATTTCTAAATAATGCATGTAAAAGGGAGTCACTGCCCCGCTATTTTTTTCTATTTACATTATGCCAGGCACTGGGGCAAACTAAGGCCATTCAGCGCTGAAACGGAATTGACAGTAAAAGGTTTGAAAGGTGTAACAGGAAGAAAACCTCAAAGAAGTTACACTATGAAACAATTGTTGGGAGAGGGTGGAAAGTGTGATGGAGGTACAGTAAAAGTGTGAACGGAGGTACTGTAAAAGGAACGAAAGCAGTTGCAGCTAGGGGCCGAAGGGACTCTGCAAAGAGCCTTAAGTAATGTCTAAACATTGCCATCGAATGAGGGTGCACTGACGGCACTAACCCCCTTCCGGGCTGCCCGGTTATTTACCCGGTTCGAAAACAAATGACACACCTATTAGAAACCGATAACTTGTTGGGTAATTTAGCACAGAAGAGAAAAAAGGCAATTTAGATTCTTATTACACGAATGTTCCGAAAATGGCATGAAACGAAACTGGATCATAAAGGCCATGGCTGCATTCCACCCTATTATTGTTTTCCCAGAATGTGAATGCATAAAAAGGTATTCTGTAGAGAGAGAGAGAGAGAGAGAGAGAGAGAGAGAGAGAGAGAGAGATAAATACTTATTGTCAACTAAAAAGTTCCCCTTCGCTCAACATATATGAAAATATCATTACTCCGAGGTAGAGCGAATTGGATATCCAAAGGACATTTGTAGCTTATATATTAAGGTTGTAGTACAAGAATCGAGGTGATTTGTAAAATTCATTCATAATTTGGCTACGTGCGGCAAACACACTACACGGTTAACATGGCAGAGGTAGGTGATATTGATACTAATAACAAATACCTGAGGTCGACAGTGATTTGTATCTCCTTGATGGCCGTGCAATTTAAGTAGGCGTCACTGCAGTCCTGAGTTCTTCTCTATGCGCTGGTTCGATCCCACGAGACGACGGAATTATGTTCAACTAAAATATTCCCCTTTGGTTGACATATATGAAAATGTATTATTCCGAGGTAGAGCGAATTGGATATTAAAGGACATTTGTAACTTGATTGGAATAAATTTTTCCATGACTCAGAATATCCTGTAAAGGAGAGAGGAACTGTTGCCTGATTTCGAATAAAAAAATGTAGTTGAACATAATATAAACTTTAGCCTGATTAAAAAACACTAGTTAAATGTTATAAAAAAAAAACTTTTAGCAGACTCAGAACATACTGAAGGGAAAGCAAAAAATGTTGCCTGATTTAAAATAGAAAAAAAATTGTAGTTGAACCTAGGTATAAACTTAAGTCGACTCAGATACTTTTAAAACAAAGGGAAAGGAGAACTGTTTGCCTGATTAAAATAGAAAAAGTAAAAAACTAGTTGAACATTGTAAATAAATCCTTAGCTGACTCAGAATATCCTGAAATGGAAAATGGAAATGTTGCCTGATTAAATTTTTTTTTTAAATGTAGTTGCCACATAGGTATAAAACTTTAGCCGACTCAGAATATCTGTAAAGGCAAAGCAGAACTGTTGCCTGATTAAATAAAAAAGAAGAAGAAATAGTTGAACATGTAATAAACTTTAGCTGACTCAGAATATACTGAAAGAGAAAGCGAAATGTTGCTTGATTTAAAATGTTAAAAAAATGTAGTTAAACATAAGTATAAACTTTAGCGGATTCAGAATACCTTTAAAGTGAAAGCAGAACTATTGCCTGATTTCTTTACTGGCTAATTCCGTCAAAGGGCCCAAATCCAACAAAGGAATTCCAGAGCAAATGCTGCCTAGTCATCTCTAAATAATACAAAAGGGAAAATGACGCTCTTGCCTTCTGTGAAACGCACTGGTTCTTGCTTTGCTTCCTTTTCGTCTTCTCGTTCGTTTATTTTTTTTCTTTTCGTTTTTCCTTTTTCTGGTTTAGTTTTCTGTAAAACAAAACTATTGAGGTGGCTCCGTCTGTCTGTCCGCACTTTCTGTCCGCTCTCAGATCTTACAAACTACTGAGGCTAGAGGGCTGCAAATTGGAATGTAGATCATTCACCCTCCAATCATCAAACATACCAAATTATAGCCCTCTAGTCTTAGTAATTTGTTATTTTATTTAAGGTTAAAGTTAGCCATAATCATGCGGCTGGCACCCCGACATCACTCTCCACCACGGCCGGCTGAGATTTTCGTGGGCCATGGCTGACAGTTTCATTGTATAGGAAACTCGATTGCGCAGAAGAAACTTCGACGTATGTTTTACTTGTTTGTGTTATTTTTTTTCTTCTGATTGCGAGTGAAACACGTGACTCACTGTTACATATTTTTCAATACCTTACGTTATAGAATAATAGAACAGTAAACATTTCACCCCAATAGTTTTAATTTTTGGCCTATAATAACGTGAATGTGTCCTTTCTGTTGAAAGTCTTAGTCACTGATGCCAAAATGTCTGAATAATCGAGTAATTCATCGTAAGTTAAATACCACGATCCAGTAGCTTTTTATCAGTGACATACACACACACACACGCACACGCACACACACACACACACACATAAGAAAGTTTAGATTAAAATTAACAGAGTAAAACTGAGTATTCAAAGGAGAATATTGTGGTCGATAGATGGCAGCTGCTCAATGGGAGATTCCTAATTGACCTTTTTTAAAGCAGGTCATAAGCACTGTTCTACTATTCAACATTGGAGGTATTAATAAGTAAAAGGCCACAATATATATAAAGCGACTGTACTGGCGTTATTATTCAAAAGAATAATTCTATTCGTATGGAATGAGCGTGCATGTGGCTTTAAATTCATGCTTCCAGTGAATATAGATGCGAACGATAATAATAATAATAATAATAATAATAATAATAATAATAATATAATAATAATAATAATATAATAATAATAATAATAAAAAAAATTAAAAAAATCCCCATATTGCACGAGTCTTCAAATGGAGAAAACAAATCCACAGTTATGTAAATGTACATATAAATTTAAATTTACAACTTTAAAACTTAAAGTTTTTAAATTTAAATATATGTAGTGTACATTTCATAACTGTGGATTTGTTTGTTTCTCCAATAAATAATAATAATAATAATAATAATAATAATAATAATAATAATAATAATAATAATAATATAATAAAAATGTGGCGCCGTGAGAGTGGGTTAGGTCGTCAATAGACTTATGTCAAATTAAGCAACATTGGGGCTGGTCAGTCGTTGGATGGGCGACCGCTCTCCTCGGCGTTGATTCCTTGGGAAAGGATCTTTACCATAATTTCCTCAGTCTACTCAGCTGTAAAATGAGTACCTATCCCTGATGGGGTAGGGTCCAGCTATGGGTTAAATAGCAAAACTCAGCAATGATGGAAAGAAATGAAGGAATAAACGATAACGACGTAAATGGAACCTCTGGCAACAGAGGAGCTTCGTCCGGCAACCAGGTATTCAACCAATTGAAGGGGAAGACGGTCAGGTACTTGGATCAGCAAACTGATCACACAACGCCAGAAATCAACAGCCTGAGATTGGAGCTACAGAAGCAAAAAGGAAGAAATGGACAAGAGAAGAAAATAAGGAAATATGGAGATGCTACATAAGAAGCAACCCGACAGAGAGAGGATATAGAAGAAGATTGGTCAACATCTGGAATGAGAGGAATAACACCCCCCAAACAGAGCAGAGGCTGGCAGACCAAGTAAGGAGGAACATAAAGAAAAAGAACTGGCTCTCCCCAACAGAAAGAGAAGAACTGAAAGGGAAATGTCACACGACAACGAATTACACGAAGACGAACAGAGAGACGATGCCACAGACGACGACAGGGAGGATGAGGTATCAAACACGACACACGTAGAAAGAAACACAAACGAAGTAACAGAGAGGACGAATGGGTAGAAAAAAAAGATTAGACAATGGATGGAGCCAGATACAGAGAGGACAAAGATCCCCTCCATGAAAGCCTACAAACACAAGAAAATTAAGGGAGAAAACAAGTGAGGTCAATGAAATAATGGGCATAATACACACCACCAGTATCACAGAAAACAAATAACTTGAACATATGCAGGAGCAAGATTAGTAGCAGAACTGATGGGGATTCGAACACCAACACCACCAGCACAACCAACCCAACAGAAAACCAACAGCAACCTCCTTGGAAAAGGCGCCTGGAAAAGCAAATCATGGTGATGAGATCCGACTGAGTAAACTGAAAGAGATGGCAGAAAAAAGGCTAAGAAGCAAGAACAAGGGAGGAACTCAACGAGAAATACAAAGTACAAGAGAGGGGACTAACAACACAATAGAAGATGTAAAACAGAGGCTTAAGGCCAAAGCACATAAGATCCAACGGTATATGAACAGGAATAAGGGATACCAACAGAACAAACTATTCGGAACCAACCAGAAAAGACTATACAGCCAACTAAG
>NC_087207.1:17339323-17349323 GCF_015104395.2 Macrobrachium nipponense | reverse complement strand
ATAGTTATTGCGTTCCTCTTTCTGCAATAATTATTTTCACTATTATTTATACTACTATTACAACTATTTCCTGTCATGCAGAAGCAACTACAGGTTTTCAAAGGTTCAAAAGGAAAGTATAACTCTAACAGAGTAGATGAGAAAGAAGGAGAAAAGATAGATAAGTAACAAGACCTGAAATAGAAATAAGAGGGGTATGGTATATGCCAGTGGAAAATTGTAACCCATAATGATAGGCACACTAGTTACGATCCCTAGATCACTGAAAAGGAACCTGGAAGAAGTAGAAGCCGGAGTAGCTCCAGGACTATGGAGAAGAGTGTGCTACTACAAACAGCGCGCATAGTAAGAAAAGTTATGGACTCCTCAGGGGGAAGGATGCAACGCGGAACCCACGCTATACAAACCACCCAGTCGAATTGGTGGCCTGATAGACAAAAAAAAAGTAATAATAAAAAAATGAATAGATAAATAATAATAATAATAATAATAATAATAATAATAATAATAATAATAATAATAAAATTCTATTTTGATTACTTATGAATATATAGAATTAAATGGACGCAGAAAATGATGGGGTAAATTGACTGGCAGCGTACTTTTGCCTTTCCAACCTCTATCTCGCTTTCTGGAACCACACGGGGGGAGTTATCAGAAACATTCGCGTCACGACCGCGCTGGAAAGATACTATTTGCGGAAGGAACGCGGAAGTGGAGCCGCCATTAAAGTTGCAACGATGGATGCACTAGGGCCATGCATTCGCGAAGTCACACTACTAAAAAGTTAATTCTATCTTAGTTGAAACCAGACCACTGAGCAGATGAACAGCTCTCCATGAATTAATATCTCAACGTGGCTAAGAACCAATTGGTTACTTGGCAACGGGACCTACAGCTTTTGTATGTCGATAAATATATTTCTAATCACCAGAAACAAATTCCTCTGATTCCACGTTGGCAGAGCGGGGATTCGAACTCGGGACTACCGAAACAGTAGACGAGCACGTGTCCCACTCGTCCAACAAGGAACATAAGTTACACATTATTGGGGGCTATTTCCATTGGATTCCATTCACTAACAAAGAAACGAAAGTGATCTTTACACTATTATATTAGAAAACGTAATGAGACAACTGAAAGCGTGCATGAAAATATCGCACGTACCGAGTGGGGGTGGCGGGGTTGGTTGGGGGTGGGGGTTGGTTTCGGGTTTCTGTCGAACGACACCCCCTTTCCAAATTTCTGGAAGTCCATATATTCTGTGACTATCCTTTTCATTGAACTGTACTTACAAAGTAATAAATAAATTATCGTTTTTTTTGTTAAGTCAAAGTATACAACAAAAGAACAAATAAAGCAATATGCATGTGATCATTAACATGATAAATGAATCAATCAATAAAACTGAAGAAATATTCCTGAATTTCAATGCAAACTTTCAACATTATAAGTAAAATTTCGTTAACCAAAGTCAGCACTTTAAATAACATCTAATCGGGTAGAAGGGCATAGACCGCATACCCAATTTTTCTTCTTAATATAACTAAAATAACATTTTCAAGTATTTTATCTTATATATACCTATATATGCAATGACATTTATAGAAGAAAAGGTCCAGTTTTGAGAAAAACGACCCCCTCCCCCCTAAACAAACTCAGATACGGGCCCTTGGTTTTTTAAATGATATTCCAATGTAAAAAGGAGGAACAGCGATCTAGATGAAATATAAAATATATGAAGGTGAAATGGATAGCACAGGATTTGGTATCCAGATAGACAACACAAACTGTTGCATCAACAGCGGATGTCTGTTTGCAAAGGAGATATTATTTTTTGTTTGATTCACTATGAGCATCACGAAATTATTATTTCGTTTCAGCTTGTTTTCAGTGTTAGTCTTTCTTGCGTCAACCTTAACCAAACAGAAACCCTATTTCATTGCAAAAGCATATATGAATATCCCAAAACTTAAGAGAATAGAAATGAAATAGATCTCTCTCTCTCTCTCTCTCTCTCTCTCTCTCTCTCTCTCTCTCTCTCTTTAATTTGAATAACTACAATCTCTCTCTCTCTTCAATTTGAATAGTTACAACCTCTCTCTCTCTCTCTCTCTCTCTCTCTCTCTCTCTCTCTCACCCCATTTTGAACAGCTACAAGCTCTCTCTCTTTAATTTGAATAGCTACAATCTCTCTCTCTCTCTCTCTCTCTCTCTCTCTCTCTCTCTCTCTCTCTCTCTCTCTCTCTATTTTCAACAGCTACAATCTCTTTCTCTTTAATTTGAATAGATATAATCTCTCTCTCTCTCTCTCTCTCTCTCTCTCTCTCTCTCTCTCTCTCTTCCAGAGGTTGCTGGTGAAGCTAATCACATAAGTTATCCTATTTAATGAGACTAAGCTCATAAAAGAACCACGATATTAGAGGGTGAAGGATCAATAACCGATATCTGAAACCTTTGATCTGCTTTTAGCATAATCCTTTTGATTTCGTAATAGAAAAAGAAAAAAAAACACACCCACCCATTATCTCATTACCATCGAACACAAATAATGGTGATTATTAATGATGCTACGCTCAGTTACGGCTTATGGAGAGAGAGAGAGAGAGAGAGAGAGAGAGAGAGAGAGAGAGAGATAGAGAGAGATGTTCACTCTCGACGTGGTTTGGAAGTCACGTAAAGCCGTTGGTCCCGTTGCTGAATAACGCATGGTTCCATGCAAAGCAAAAATACCAAACAAACAAACAAACAAACAAACGAAAGAGAGAGAGAGAGAGAGAGAGAGAGAGAGAGAGAGAGTAGAGAGAGAGAGAGAGATAATAATCTGGGTTATATATAAAGGAAATCTCATAAGAATTGACGTATTGAACAATAAGGAAGCGTCCACACAACATTAAAAGATTTGTGTAGAACTTTCAATGTCGACAACAGGAGTATTTTTGTATAAGGTCCACAAATATATCAGAAGTAGAATGTGAGACTATAAAAATGTATAAATAGCTTTCGAACCCTATCCTGGGTTCATCTTCAGTTAGACTGAAGATGAATCCAGGATACGGTTCGGAAGCTTTTTTATATATTTTTATAGTCTCACATTCTACCATTGATATATTACTGTGGACCTTATACAAAATTAAAAGATGTCATAAACACGGTCGGCACCTCATCGCAAACATATAAGGTTGAAAGAGGTCAACGACCCTATGGGGAAAACGACTGTTTGGTCACAGTTAGATCATTGTAGTTAGTCGTTAACCATAGTAGATTCACATCACCCGTACATCTGATGTCTGGGGCAGTTTCTTACGAAGCTCCTGATTGGCTGTTGATAATCCAATCACGGGGCTGGAAACTCTCAGTCTCTCGAGATAGTTCACATAGGCAGGATGTATGTTCCACCTCTCGTGAGAGATACGGCTTATCAACAGCCAATCAGGAGCGTCGTAAGGGACTACCCCAGACATCAGATGCACGATTAATGTGAATATACTATACTATAGTATTCATATACTATAGTGACCGATGTGCGTATAGTGACCGATACACGTGAGATACGCCAAATTTTAATACAATTAATCGTATCCACAAACATAAAGTCGTGGACGCTAAACATGGCAGGAAACACTGCAAGAAATAAAAGAATATATTTCTTGTAGCATTTTATTCAACGTTTGTCGCCAAGGCTTTCATTTTTGTATGCACGATTAATCATAAGACTTTTTAGGGCATTTTAATAAAAGCTTGTTTAAATATTTATTTTTTTTATTTTTATGGTAATTAGTTAATGAATATAATCAACGGTTAAGATTTGTTTGTTTACGAAACAAGAAATGAGACAGTAATTCAATAATGAAACCTGAGTTATGGCGGGTCTCGGACTGAGCAAAAAGCATAAAAACTCATCGCACATAATGTATATACTATATGTATACACGCTACTACACACATTCACACACACACACACACACCGACACATACAACGCAAACTTACTCACAATATATATATATATATATATATATATATATATATATATATATATATATATATATATATATATAGTGTGTGTGTATATGCATATATATATCGACTAAAAAATTCCCTTTCGGTTGATATATATGTAAATATATTAATTCCCAAGTAGAGCGAATTAGATAATAAAGGAAATTTGTAGCTCGATGTTTATATATGCATCGCGGTAATGTTATATGACATATATATATATATATATATATATATATATATATATATATATATATATATATATATGTGTGTGTGTGTGTGTGTGTGTGTGTGTGTGTGTGTGTGTGTGTGTATGAGTGTGTATGTGCGTTTGTGTGCGCTCAAATCTGCTAATGCGTAACAACTCTACCCCTTTCACTAATTATATATTATTCTGTTGCAGCAACAAGCTGTATCTTTATTCTAGCTACCTGAGTAGCCCTCAGACTGAATTCGTCAAGAATTCTCTCTATTTCCGGAACCAGTTTCAAGAATCTCGTCGTCCGTCCTTGTTTGTTTGTTTTTTTTTTTAAACCCGTCCCAAATTTTCTCTTCCAAATATTGTTACTCGACTCTCGGGGCGAAGTAAGGGTAGTGAGGGGATTACGAAAGAGGAGGGGTGAAAGGAGGAGGCGGAAGTGGCAGGTATATATATAGTATATATATATATATATATATATATATATATATATATATATATATATATATATATATATATAGTATTCCAGATTCAGAAATCTAAAAAGGGAAAAGAGGAAATGTTTGGAAGTCTGCAGGAGATGAGCTATACGTCGGATTCTGGAATTCTCTTGTGAATGCTCTTTCGTAAAGGGGATTTATTACTATAGTAGATTCACATCAACCGTGCACCTGCTGTCGAGGACAATCCCTTACGACGCTCCTGATTGGCTGTTGATAAGCCACTCACGGGGCTGGAAACTCTCAGTCTCTCTCGAGAGTTCACATTGGCAGGATGTATGTTCCACCTCTCCTGAGGGATACTTTTGAAAGACGTATCCCTCAGGAGAGGTGGAACATAGATCCTTCCCATGTGAACTCTCTCGAGAGACTGAGAGTTTCCATCCCTGTGATTGGATTATCAACAGCCAATCAGGAGCGTTGTAAGGGACTGGCCTAGACATCAAATGCACGGTAGATGTGAATCTACCATAACTGGGTTTCCACTAAAATAAGGTCTTATTTATTTATTTATTGTTTTTTATTTTACTGCTTTACCATTGAGAACCTAGTATTGTCTGAAACCTACAAGCATCAAGCATTAGTCTACAACTCTCGACTTTGCGATAATTATATTTTATTTCAAAAGAGACAAGTTGAGTATTGTCAGAAATATAGGCAAAGGAATTTTTCTATTAAAATATCGTAAATAAGACGATCATTCCACTGTATCACATGGCTCTAGGTTTCGGAGGATAAAGATATTTAATTGAAATATATAGGAAATCATTTAAAACTATATAGTATATCATTTAGAGTTATACAGGAAATCATTTAGATATAATCAGAGATCTTGTGATGGAGAAATCTTTTAGCTTCTTCATAGACTCACAGACATAGGTGATAACGAAAGCTGCCTCTGGTATGGTTTTATAATTAAACAAACGTAAATAAGTGTTACGTAATCCAGCGGTAATGGAGATAGGTATGTTGAATGTTTTCGTGTAATATATTGACCATTCATGGATTCATTAAAAAAAAAAAAAAAAAAAAAAAAAAAAAAAGACCACGGTTATTTTGTGGTAATCTGTTTAGCTTCCTTTTCCAGACTGTGAAGTCCTCTCATACGTGGAAAATCAAGTGAGCTTCGTTTTAATTTTCTCGAAACATGCATATTCAACAGTCGGTTTGTCCTACAGATTGTGAAATAAAAACTACTTCTGTGAGGCACAGATTACCATCATAAAATGCAAAAATTACTTTATTCATGGCAATTCGCAAACATTTCCACATGTTCATGACTTTTCTGTCTTGACTTGTATTATCATATTTCGTTACGCGTGGCTGAGAAAATTATGTATATCACGTTTGCCCCCATGATCAAGATCAAGATAGATAAGATAAGGCAATTTAGTGCAACATACAAAGCCAATTTTTTTCTCTAAATGTGACAATGTATGATCGTGGGGAAAACTTCACGAGTGCCTGCAAGTCTGAGGTGAACTTCTTTTAACGAGAGCTGCAGAATAAATAATAAATAAATAAATAAATAAATAAATAAATAAATAAATAAATAAATAAATAAATAAATAAATAAATAAATAAATAAAATTTTTCCGTGTAGCTGTACGAATTATTTTTTTAAAAGTTTAAAGATATGGTTTCAGGTAATTGCTCGGGTGTCATTTATAAAGTGTGATCACTTTATATCGTGGATCAGGAAAACGAAAAGGCATTGCTTGTTAAGATTACCTGAGCACTTCCCTCGTTCACCAAGAACTGGTATCTACACGACAAGACCTTCTCAGTCGGCCATCAAGGATCCCTTCTCTCAATGTGAACAACACCCAGTGTCTAGAGTCAGACTCTAGAGGGATATCAGTCTGAACCAATACTAGTCTCTTCGAGGAACACCTTGACGTTTGAATTATCGGATCTTACCTAGATAGTGACCACCAAGTGTTTTCGGGGGTCGTTATCTAGGACTAATATTTCTTGGGGGTCATCATCTTTAAACACGCCGCAACGGTAGATACATACCTGTTAAAAATCCTTGGGGGTCACCATCCAGGAGAGATCCGAATGATTCCATTCTTGTAAGTTGAGAGCGATGGCGCTATAGATATTTTTGCATTTTTGATGTAATTCACTTATTGTTAAAACTGATACATGAGCAAAGCCGCCCCCCTCCCCACCCAAATTAAAAGTATTAAATTATTATTATTTCTTTTTACCTTACTCATTAATTACTTTGCGTATATTTCTTTTAACTTAAGTTATTTTTAGTCTCTGAAGTCTGGAAAGCATTTCCGAACGATAAGGAATGAATCGCCACTCCAAGTTTTTCTTCATATTAAAACGCCACTTTCCACGGAACAAAAGATTGCTGACGTTCTGTACTCAATCTTATGCACTCCGCTACTTAACGTTTGCAAGAGAAAGCTAAGTTTGCTGCACGTTTTTGATATCGCTTAGTTTTCAAAATACTAGAGGGCGTTAATCCTAAGCTGACACTTCTTTTACTTTTCATCTGGATTTCGGACCGGGGTGACTATTTAAGTTTTGGTATATCTAGGTAATAACTCCGCGTCGGGCATTTCTTTCGAAATTACAGTTTCCTATAGTATTTGGGTTGCTTATTAAGAATTTACCGTTATTTTTTAGTGGTCGACTGTAATCAACCATAGAAGCTAGTAGTAAAACACGGCGAAATACATTGGACGCCCGAATCCCCAGCGGCTGTCGTACTCGCGGGAACGTTCCTTGCAAATATATTACCTAAGCTTTCGTAGGAAAATGATAAAATCTAACAATAGGATTAATCAACAGCGATCGAAGCTTCTCCCCCGATTGATTTCCCCTCCCCTCCCCCTCCCCCCCTCCTTGCTTTTGGGAATTCCCTCCTGATCCTCCTTCTGCGAAGTTTTCTCCTGAGGGCACAAGAGACCTCATAGCAAGGCTCCAGGCAGCTGCTGCTCCTCAAACTTTCGCTCGTTTAATCTGTCACTCGAGGAATCTTGCTTCCTCTCGTCAGCCATTACTCGTTCTGGGTTGGAGTTGCTGTTATTTGCAATGACGCAGCCGTCTTTTTTTTTTTTTTTTTCTTCTTCTTTTTTTTTTTTTTTTTTTACTTTGATCAATTGTCTTCCATTGATCTTCATTTTACGTGAATTATCTTCGTTCTAATGCTTTTCAAGATTCGTTGATTGGAAAGTGTGCTTTTTAGAAATTCATGGTACGTTAATAAAAGGATATGGCAAGAATTAAATTTAACCAGAGTCTTTGTCCCTTGGAAATATTTTTTTTTTTTTTTTTTACCAACGACTTGACAAAAAATATGGCATATTGGAAAAGCATTTCAGGGCTCTGAAGACTTGTCTCAAAAGGAAATGCTATATTTCCTTTTTATTTCCGGTTTGGTTTTCAGTAGCACACACCCATCTTAAACTGCTGGATGAAAACTTTACTAAAATCACGTATATCCTTTTATCTGTTGCGTTTCCTGATCATCCAGAACTAATGAATCTCCCACTTATGCTGGTCCACTATAGTAGACTCGCATCAACCGTGCATCTGATGCCTAGGCCAGTCACTTACGACGCTCCAGATTGGCTCTTGATAACCCAATCACAGGGCTGAAAACTCTCAGTCTCTCTTGAGAGTTCACATAGTCAGGATATGTGTTCCACCTCCCCTGAGGGATACGTCTTTCAAAAGCATCCCTCAGGAGAAGTGGAACATACATCCTGCCTGTGTGAACTCTCGAGATAGACTGAGAGTTTCCAGCCCTGTGATTGGTTTATCAACAGCCAATCAGGAGCGTCGTAAGGGACTGGCCTGGGCATCAGTTGCACGGTTGATGTGAATCTACAATAGTACAGTGGTTAGTGGGTCGTGGCATGCCACTCGGATGTCGCAGGTTCGAGCCTTCCCTAGGGCGATGTAAAATCACTGGCTCTGTATCATGATCACTTACTGCTGCAGTGTGGGATCTGCGGTGGGAGGTTGACACCAACATTCTTTGTAAGCTTGAATCTCAAGTCAATGGCCCCTTTGGTGCGTTTGTTCTATGCGAATAGGTTGTCCAGAAAATTACGAATATAATTCGTAACTTTCCATTTTTGTTTGTATTAACCGCATATTTTGACTCAAAGGGAGTAAAATAGTTGTTTGATAGTTTTAAGTTGGTATTGAATTAGCTTGTTTTAATTTTTAACCCTCTTCCATTGGTTCCCTTATTACCTTGTTATTACTATACAAGCCGATATGGTTATGTACTGAAAGACAGAAGCAGAGTCATCACTCAGTCCGCAGTATGGCAGCAACTCCTCCTCCTATTCCTCTAAGCTTCTGTGAAATTACTAATCTTCGTGTTCAAGTGTTTTTCGCAGATTGTTTCTTCTTCGTCGATAATTATACAGTGAGGAATATAAACAATATGTGGATGTTGTAAAACCCTCACTGGACCACTGGATAGCTTCTTCGATTGGTTTGCCACGACCATGTGCCACGTCGAGACGTATGCAGTTCTGAAGTCCTCGTCCTCGAGTTATGACCAAGGGCTTACTTTGATGTATTCAGCATCGTTTTTGTGTGTGATTGACCCCAAGTGGAGTCCTAGCTTGATTGTCGTATAAATGGCTCCTTTATCTGCAACTTGCTCTTGTGGTGAACGTCGTCGTCACTTCCACTTATATGCCTCTCTGGACAATAACAGGTATGGGGTTCAACTGAAGGAAGCGGGTTTTAGTTCGATTCCTTGTTATTGCCAGTACTTTCATTTATATTTAAGTAAAGGTCTTGCTAAACCCTTAATTATTAAATAACTATTCTTGGTCCTTTTGAGTCAATTTATTCATATAAAATTCCCAGGTTATTTGCGTTAAAGGTTGCAATGTTATGAAGTTTAGGGCTTTGGTTAATTTTATTTTTTGCGAAGCCCTGTAAAAATTTATGCAGCTTAATTTTGAGTAATTCTGGGTTAGTTTAATTTGACTTACTGTTTCCATGTCACTAATAGTGATATTGTTCATATTTTTAGGACAGAGTGGTTACGAACTAAACATATTCACTGAATAGGACTTTCTCGCTTCGTCTAAGTTTTGGATGAGGTCCTTTCGTCGACAGGAATTCCATTTAACTATAAAGCGGTCTAACATACGAATATACTATTTGGCTTGCCACCTTCAGCGTGTTTGTTGTTAATTGTAAGGTTTTGAATAAATTATATTAATCTGTATGTTAAGGCTGTTTAAATTACTTTCCTAAGTTTTGTTTAAATGAATAAGTATACTAAAGTTTAGTTCATAGGTTTCAGCTACT
>NC_087207.1:17329323-17334323 GCF_015104395.2 Macrobrachium nipponense | reverse complement strand
ATAATTTCCAACGTTTTCAGTGTCTCCACTTTTGTGAACGGGAACTACGTAAGGATGTTTCCAAAGGTCAGGGTAGTTACCTGTAACAATTGAGGTGTTGACAATAACAAGAATGTAGAATATTGTAAACGGGCAGAGAGTCAATCAAAAATCGAAACGGAATTCCGTCAGAACCACAAGAAGTGTTTGGGTTTTCAGATGTTTTTATTACAAGAATCAGAGTGTCCATATCAACTGGCTGAGGTCGGAATTTATTTATTGTAAATTAATGATGTAGAGGGCTGATCATAATGGAGTTGATTGTTATTGCAGATATTTTCTTGTGATCTGGCGTACGTTTTCCCTTCCTATATTGGCAAATATTGATTAAAATCATCTGCTCTGTTCTGAGCATCAATGTCTGTTGTTTCAAGTGATCCCCCAGGAGGAGACTTTTTGTTCGGAGGTATTATTTTATTGATGACATTCCATGTTCCCCTCATATTACCCTTACATTTGGTGGAGAATTTCTTCCTTATAATAGTTTTTGCTTCTTATTAGACAGCATTGTCTTAACGTGTTTCTTTTCCCTTTTGTAACTACTTTCAACATTTAGGTCTTGTCTATTTATTTTAAGTTCCTTTTGTATATTGTCCCTAAATCTCATTGCATCTTTAATTTCGGTGTCGATCCAAGGAGCAGGCGGGTGTCTCATTACCTTCGTAATAAAAGGAGCACAGACGTCCAAACATTTCACAAAAGTAACGTTAAAAATATGGACCTGATAGTGTACATCATCAGTAAATAAAATTGTATTTAAGGAACAGCAGTCATTTAAGAGAAGTTCACAGAGGTAATTCTGCGAATAATTCTTGAGACACGAAAAGTCTTAACAGTTGGAGGGCGCTTTTCTTTTTTTTCATGATGTTTATATTTGTAGTTAACAGTTCATGATCACCAACTGAGCAAGGCAAGACATCAGAATGTACAACGAAATTAGGTCTATTGGTAATAATTAATCCAAGAGAGTTGAGGAGGTCGTTGTAATACGAGTGGTTTTGTTGCCAATTGGCTCAAGTGGAGGGTTTTAATAATGTTGCCCATTCTATTATTTGGGGAGAGGAGGTTATCATTGAAGTCACCTAGAATTAAGAGAGGTTTGTTTCTCAAGCACATGGATCCAAACACATCACAAAGATAATCATAGCTATCGTTTAGGGCATGGGGATGACGGTATACACAGCCTATGATAAAGGAGGGAAATTTATTATATTGAACTGACATCCAAAGATCCTCGATATGCCGTGGTCTCACGAGTTCAGGTGTCAGTAGCTTCACCCTCAAATGGCGTCGAACATAGATACACACTCCCCCACCTTTCCCCCCATCACTACGATAGATAGAGAACTCGGGGATTTCAATGAAATTGCTATGTATTTCAGGTAAAAGCCACGATTCACTTATAAACATGATATCAACATTCCTGTTATTTGTTAAGAATTCGACATCATCAAAATTACCTAAGAGGGATTGTGCGTTTATATGCTCAACGGTAAGTCGATCTGTTGGAGTGTCATGACAGGGAGGAAGTAATTGCTATTCCCTATCTTGACATAATCTTGTTTTGTGTCCATACCCCTTACACCTGTCACATCTAATCCTACGATAAAACTGGCATTGAAAGAGAGCATGACCGTGTTCACCGCAGTTATAACAAGGGCGACGTCGCGATAGATTTACTGCTTCACCTGTCTGAGTTTGCCCGTATTTATAACCGGCAAAATTAGTAGCCGAGTTTCTTTGCCACGCCCCACCCGAAGAAGAGCTGTGACGGCCATGATGATCACCCTCAATAGAAAATTGGCTATTTCTTCTTCCACTTCCACCTCGTTGTGCTGTAAAATGTCTTCGTGGATAGACCTCATAATTTTTTATGGTATTTTGGTAACTCAAGTCCGTATTTCTGAGTCTCGGCGCTCTGCTTCCTTCCATGTGTGTTTGGGAGTATCCTCTCTTGTTTGCAACACCTTGAGAGCCTTCAGAAAATGGGGCAATTACTTCTTGACGCGTAATAGTGTCCCAATTGTCATTTAGTTTGAAGAAGGGACATTTTTTAGAGATGATATTTAGCAATCTGATGACCCCTAGCCTGTTGAGGAAATTTCCTTGGCTCCCACTGTTGACATGCAGGCACATTTGATCAATTTCACCTGTTCCAAGTCTAAATTGTAAATTTGTTTTTGATCACCGATATCCCATTTTTTTCACTCCAAGCTGCAAGTTGATTGTTGAAGTTGTTTATAATTTCATCAAACTCTTGGACTCTCAGTACCGGTGCGAGTTCACATATGTGATGACCATGTCCTCGTTTATCTGCTTCAGACTCGCAACAAGAGAACCAAGTCTATCAAAAATATCTTCTAGCTGATTTTTATCCAGTAATATCTTGAAGACCGCAGTAAAGAATGCAGTATTTTGGGGCCCACTGAAGTTTTTCCGAAACCAACATTTGATGAGGTCGATGTTTGCTTCCTTTATGGTTCGGACTGAGCATTCAGTTTTCAAATCAGACGTTCGAATCGCAGTAAGGTTAGTATCTCCCAAAAGAAGGGTTCCCTCAGTTGGAGAACAGGCAGGTCCATGAAATGCATCTGGTGCGTGATGATTTGCAGCTGCTTTCTGAAATTGCTCCACCTTCTCTTCTAGCGATGAGAGGCGATCGTTCAGTTTGTTGATCGTGACATGAGCAGCTTTAAGTAGCTCATTTATTCATCAATTTCAAGGTCTCGAATATTTAGTCTCTCTTTAAGTTCCTCGACGCCCTTCGCAGCCATCTCCTGATGTTATTCATGTTTGAGTATTTGTTTTTCAGAATTGATCGGTCGAGTAGACTGGTGTTTTTCCATTATCATATCGATCAATTTTTCTTTTGTGACCCAAACCTTTGTGATACCGATCTCACGACAGTGCTTCTGTAACTCCGCTTTCCTATAGTTTGAGTGGAGGAACTCCCAAGTGGGATTGTTTAAAGACACCTGTTATTTGAAGAGGACATTATAGTGTCAGAATTCTACTGGGAATCTGTAGTGTTTCAGAACTTTTCGTACGTCTTCCGATTGGCAATATTCTTTGTAGTGAGTAATGACGTCAGCAATACGTCATAATACTCTTACTGCGCATGCGCAGAAATAGAAAAATTGAGCAGGAGTCCCCGATTCCAGGAGATACTTTCCAGTTAAAATATTACTGAGTCCACATAGTTAGAATAATAAGCAGCACTCAAATCAGATTGCACAACACTATCTGGGTAGCATATAAATGCGCAAATGTCAGGAGCGTTGTTGGTCGTGTTTGTTTTGGTCTGCGGTCTCAGAGAGAGAGAGAGAGAGAGAAAGCAGTCTTCCCAAGGGACCGATAAACATCAGATTGTTCCATGTTTTATATATATATATATTATATATATATATATATATATATATATATATATATATATATATATATTTGTGTGTGTGTGTGTGTGTGTGTGTAAATGGGGGGATTCCCCCCCATTATTCATTAGGTAAGCGTGTGACACGAGACGGAAGGCAAACCCACACACAGCATTACACACACAGCCTCTCTCTCTCTCTCTCTCTCTCTCTCTCTCTCTCTCTCTCTCTCTCCCTCCAAGGAATCTCTCTCTCTCTCTAGCACCGACACCTCTCTCCATTCTAACAGGTAATGAAAATGAGAGAGACGCATCATAACATTAACGTTTATTAACAATGAATAAATAATGGATAATCAAGTCTTACAGACTAACTCAAAAAAACCCGAAATAGTAAAATGTCTAGTCACCAAAAAAGTCTACACCCATCTGGGAACTCATTGTCCCTCTCCATTTCCAGAAGTACCAGAATCGTCTGTTTCAAAGATACAGAACACATCCCGGTAAGTACACATAAGTTTAGCAACAAGATCTAAAGATCAGATATTCTTAAAAATGTCAAACAGACAACAAGCCAGTCTTCGGCTAAAACACTTCAACACTCACCCAAGCAGCCGGACCACTATAAACACAGTTAATAAAAACTCCCCGGCAAACGCCACGGCATCTTGCCTGTGACTTGAAGCCCCTCTGTCAAAATCCTCCCATAGGCTTGGGTATGACACTCTTTTAACAGAAAGAGGTGCACACGCACATACGAACACACACTTCGTTAGCGCCTCACGGTTCTAGCTGCATCCAGTTTCACAAAGGCACTTTGAGAAGAGTTAATAAACTCAGTACATTGACTTGTCGAACTAAGCACTTTTATCTCACGCCATCCCCAGAAACTCATTCATCAGCTACTCTCAGGTCGTTACCTCTGCACTGTTCTCCACATTCCATAGGTCATAGGGAATACATGGACAATATATTATTAATCAAAAACCCTAGGCCTCACACACACACACACACATATATATATATATATATATATATATATATATATATATATATATATATATATATATTATATATACGCAACGATTTTTCCCTTTATGAGTCTACCTTCAGACACGCTAGTCTGACTTATTTTCTAGAGTGACAGAAGCAGAGACCATCAAAGACATTCAACCTTTGTCCAACAGAACATCCTTTCATAAAGTACTAGATAAGCGCAATAATATCTTATTCCTTATCCCGATAATGGTGCCATCGCTCATCGCTCGCCAAGGTTTAGGCGAGATCAGGAGGGATCTTTTAGAGGGAAGGAATATAAGTCCTCAGGAGATTTGGAGGGACGAAAGACCGATGTCTCGGACTGAGGTGAATCTTAAAGAGGGACGGATTGCGCCGTGTCTCAGATGATGTGTAACTTCGAGCAAACTTGCCATAACCCAGTGTCTCAGATGACCTCTAACCATGTTTGTTTGTTTGTATAGAGTTTTTACGTTGCATAGAACCAGGGTTATTCAGCAACGGGACCAACGGCTTTACGTGACTTCCGAACCACGTTGAGAGTGGACTTCTATCACCAGAAATGCACATCTCTGAC
>NC_087207.1:17319323-17324323 GCF_015104395.2 Macrobrachium nipponense | reverse complement strand
CACACAGCATTATACACTGTACAGAAAACTCGATTACATCGAAGTTTTTTACTTGTTCTAAAGATGATGAGTCGATCTTTTGCAGGGACGGCGTATGGAGACGGGATTGTGGCAGTGTATAAGAGGTCTTCTGTGGACCTCTGGGATCGCACCTCGGCTTTCACAGAGACCCTCTTAGCTGTCGCTTCATTTTCTTCCATTTTCTGTTCTGTGGAAGATTTTTTGACAAATAGAATGGTGGACGAATGTGTGTGAAAAATTATCATTCTTGGGTAATTCTTATCCAACACGCTAAAATCGCATTAATTTTAACAGACTTAAATGCAAATAGAAAAGTATGTAAATGTTATGTGACGTAAATCCAGTTTGTTCCTTATGTTAAAGACATAGAGATATTAAAGGAGAACAGCCAGGTTATACATGAAGAGAGAGAGAGAGAGAGAGAGAGAGAGAGAGAGAGAGAGAGAGAGAGAGAGAGAGAGAGTTCCTAAATAAGTATCAGAGGCATATTATCATCAGAGAAAAGCTAATCCTCGACGTCGAAATCAGCATGGCAGTTTTGTAGGTTGTTCATGCTCAGATTGAATTTGGATAAATATTAATATAAATAAATACTTGGAGGATGAACAATCAGGTTGTCCATCGTGCATATTATTAAATGATCACGAGGAAAAAATTCGTTAATAATAGGGCAGCTATTAGAGATGGGGGGAGCAACGTGTGTCGACAAAGCTAGCGAAGTAAAAGTAATAAGCAAGGAGAATTGTTAGTAGGAGGTACAATACGTTTTATATTTAATATTATTGAGGTCCCAAGCAAACAAGATATTTAAACCCGATCGGTTGAGCGATCGCCTCTCTTGATAAGTTGTCTGTAAGGACACGGGAGAAGTTATGCAAGGGCACTTCTTTATCAGTTTTTTTTATTTTTTGAAGACTGCCAACAAATATTTTGTCTTAAACTATGCTTCTATACATCATTATGATCTTTAATGCTTGTAGGAATTGTCAAATCAATTTAGTTTCTCTTTCTTTCTCTCTCTCTCTCTCTCTCTCTCTCTCTCTCTCTCTTTCAGAGCTTGAAATATCTGTAGAGAGGTTAAAATATTAGTAGGTAGCGTCTGACGAAATTGTAAAGTACAAATATTTTCCTTGGTTATTTACTTATATCTAATGTTTCAATTTACTTAATTTATTTGCTTATCCTTCTTGATGAGTTCGTAATAAGCTAATTTGCGTAAAAAAGTAGTTGAAAGAAATTAAAAAAAAAATTAAATGACCTTAGGAATTAACGTATATATAATACTTCTGCTATAGTACATTCACATCAACCGTGCACGTGATGTTTAGGCCAGTCCCTTACGATGCTCCTGATTGGCTGTTGATAAGCCAATCACAGGGCTGGAAACTCTCAGTCTCTCTCGAGAGTTCAGGTAGGCCAGATGAATCTTCCACCTCTCCTGAAGGGATACGTCTTTTCCCTCAGGAGAGGTGGAAGATGCTTCCTGCCCACGTGAACTCACGAGAGAGACTGAGAGTTTCCAGCCCTGTGATTGGCTTATCAACAGCCAATCAGGAGCGTCGTAAGGGACTCGCCTAGACATCAGGCGCACGGTTGATGTGAATCTACTATAGTGAAAATAATTTCTACTTCGTATTCCGATACCGGGTCTATTGAAATACAATTCGCGTCCGCCGAAAAGTCAGGAAATGCTTTGGAAGTACCTTTCGAGGAGAGAAATTCCTTTCCGATATCCGAGAACTCACTCCGGCCTCCGGTTATGGCGTGAATTTTAAGGAGGCCGAGTGGGAATGGATTTCGGAGACCAGAGATTAGCCTATTTGCTTCATCGATGCCGCTCGGCTTCTGGTGAGTTTCAAAGGCTCGTGAGCTTTCCATAAAAAAACATCAACTAGACCAGTTTTTCTCAGACTTTCTTGTGCAGCGGACCCCTTTTATGAAATTACTCTATGTAGCGGACGTTTCCTCGTCACATTATCCTGAGGACCCCTTGTAATATTTTACGGACCCCTGGGGGTCCGCGGACCACACTTTAAGAATTGCTGAACTAGACCTATAAATGAACGTGGGTGGAAGGAGGAACTTTTTCTTATCACAAATTTTTGAAAGGAATCATCGAAGAGAAGTTGAAAACCTTTTATTTGGGGGGGATGGATTTTTCTCTCTTTGAGGGCTACAGACCTTTGATGTTGCTAGAAATTAAAATTTAAATTCAAATTAAAAAATTTTATTGATATATATAAATTTTTTTTTTTTTTTTTTTTGCCTGGAATCTTTCGAATTATGTTGGTGGGTGTAACAGCATACTGCTACACCCACCAACATAATTCAAAAGATTCCAGGCAAAATAATAATAAATAATAATAATAATAATAATTATAATACATAATAATAACTAATAATAATAATAATAAATAGATAAATAGATAAATTGTAATGAAAATCAAATATTTTACATGAGAAGAATTTTAAACCAATTTATTCAATAGCAAATGCCTAACTCTAAAATAAATTTTATACAAGTCAAAAGAACGATAGTAAAACGTCAGGAGTTGTTTAAGAAAATTGCCTTTTAAGGAGCAAGTTTCGTCTGCAAAATTGCTGGGAGAATAAGCAACAAAATATAATGCTTAGAAATATAATATGATTGATGAACGTGGGGTTTTCATGAGGAACTTTTACACAAGAATGATCCGCCCACATCATCAGAATGAAGCCGTCTCGCTACAAACGAGGCTTTCAATGAAAATAATGTCATTATTGAAATGTAATTGTATTTTCATAATAAATGATAAAAAAAGTGAAAACAAACACGATTCTTTCATTTGCTATGGCGTCTGAACAGATGAGATGAGGAACTTTTATTTCTCAGGAGAGCGTGGCTCTTCCATCCGTCCCATGATTATCAAGTTTTCGTTAACCTAAGAAACCGGATGTGCTCATGTGTTTTGACTCTGGGTATTTCCGAACGGGAACGGGCCTATGTTCCCCTGGTTCTATGTTCCCTGGGACCTATATTATCTGGGTCCTATGTTCCCTGGGTCCTATGTTCCCCTGGGTCCTATGTTCCCCTGTGTCCTATGTTCCCCTGGGTCCTATGTTACCTGGGTCCTATGTTACCTGGGTCCTATGTTCCCTGGGTCCTATGTTACCTGGGTCCTATGTTCCCCTGGGTCGTATGTTCCCTGGGTCCCATGTTACCTGGGTCTTATGTTCCCCTGGGTCCTATGTTACCTGGGTCCTATGTTATCTGGGTCCAATGTTACCTGGGTCCCATGTTACCTGGATCCTATGTTACCTGGGTCCCATGTTACCTGGGTCCTATGTTCCCTGGGTCCTATGTTACATGGGTCCTACGTTCCCTGGGTCCTATGTTACCTGGGTCCTATGTTCCCTAGGTCATATGTTCCATGAGTCCTATGTTACCTGGGGCCTATGTTCTTCCAGTCCTATGTTACCTGGGGCCTATGTTCTTCCAGTCCTATGTTACCTTGGGCCTATGTTCTTCCAGTCCTATGTTACCTGGGGCCTATGTTCTTCCAGTCCTATGTTACCTGGGGACTATATTCCCATGTTCCACGAGTCCTATGTTACCTGGGGCCTATGTTCTCCAAGTGCTATGTTACCTGTGGACTATATTCCCCAGGTCCTATGTTACCTGGGGCCCATGTTTCCCTGGTCCTATGCTACCTGAATCCTATGTTCTCTGGGTCCTATATTACCTGGGACCTATGTTACCTGGTGCCTTTGTTCCCCGGGGCCTATGTTCCCCAGGCCCTATGTTACCTGGGACCTATGTTATCTGGGGCCTATGATCTCTGGGTCCTATGTTACATGGGGCCTATGTTCCCCGGGTTCTACGTTCCCTGAGGCCTATATGGTCTGTTTTATGCCCTATGTGCAAGATGCTGTCACCTGCCATTGTACATACTTGTGCTATATTTTTGCAGGTAATGTGTCAATTTACTCCAAACAGTCATTCAAGATTTATTAGAGAAGATTAGGTAAATAAATCAAGTAAAAATGCCAGTTTAATGATGGCCTATTCTAAAAGATTTTCCTTCTGGTGGTGAAATACAGGGTGGGGCGCTGAAACTTCCCGATTTGAAAATTAAATAAAAACCAGTTCACACTTCACAATTCTTTATCCTTCTTTTATGCCTTTCACACAACATGGGAGATTTAGTTTTACACTGTTTTAAAGACAATATCATTTAAATGTCCACCTCCTTTGTCAATACACTGATTCAGACGATTTCGGAAGCTTTGGTCTACTCTCTCCAGCATGTTGAGCGGTATCTTGGCTATTTCAGTTCGGATGGCGTTCTGTAGGTCTTCCAGGGTCTGTGGACGGTCGTTATAAAACAGAAATTTGAGATATCCCCACAGAAAATAATCACAGGGGGCTAAATCATGTGAGCGCGCAGGCCAGTTTAAGTCTCCTCTCAGGGAAATCATTCGGTCGGGAAAAGCTTCTCTCAGGAATCCCATTGAAATGCGTGCAGTGTGGGCTGTGGCCCCATCTTGCTGGAACCACACGTTGTCATTATCCAGGCCCATATTAATGAGATCAGGCATGAAAAACTCCCTGAGCATTGTCACATAGCGTTCTGAAGTGACTGTTACGGCAACACCGTTTTCATGCTGGAGAGAGTAGACCAAAGCTTCCGAAATCGTCTGAATCAGTGTATTGACAATAGAGGTGGACATTGAAATGATATTGTCTTTAAAACAGTGTAAAAGTAAATCTCCCATGTTGTGTGAAAGGCATAAAAGAAGGATAAAGAATTGTGAAGTGTGAACAGGTTTTTATTTAATTTTCAAATCGGGAAGTTTCCGCGCCCCATACCTACCGTCGCTTGGGAGAAACGCAACCAACCGGCTTCTTGGGTCACCTTGGACGGTTGACAACACTCGCCAGACATCGCCTGATTTTTCCCTTAACAATTCGTTTGGGGTTTCGCTCATTGTGACGTTCA
>NC_087207.1:17276524-17318823 GCF_015104395.2 Macrobrachium nipponense | reverse complement strand
AGGGCTGCAAATTGGAATGTAGATCATTCACCCTCCAATCATCAAACATACCAAATTATAGCCCTCTAGTCTCAGTAATTTGTTATTTTATTTAAGGTTAAAGTTAGCCATGATCATGCGGCTGGCACCACGACATCACAGCCCACCACGGCCGGTTGAGATTTTCGTGGGCCATGGCTGACAGTTTCATTGTATAGGAAACTCGATTGCGCCGAAGAAACTTCGACGTATGTTTTACTTGTTTGCGTTATTTTTATTCTTCTGATTGCGAGTGAAACATGTGACTCACTGTTACATATTCTTCAATACCTTACGTTATAGAATAAGAGAACTGTAAACATTTTACTCCAATAGTTTTAATTTTTGGTCTATAATAACGTGAACGTGTCCTTTCTGTTGAAAGTCTTAGTCACTGATGCCAAAATATCTGAATGATCGAGTAATTCATCGCAAGTTAAATGGCACGATTTAGTAGCTTTTTATTAGTGACATACACACACACACACACGCACGCACACGCACACACACACACACACACACAAGAAAATTTAGATTAAATTAATGAGTAAAGCTGAGTATTCAAAGGAGAATATTGTGGTCGATAGATGGCGGCTGCTCAAATGGGAGATTCGGAATGATAATTTTTAATTAAAGCAGGGCATAAGTACTGTACTATTATTCAACATTGGAGGTATTAATAAGTAAAAGGCCACAATAATATATATAAGCAACTGTACTGGTGTTATTATTCAGAAGAATAATTTTATTCGTATGGAATGAGCCTGCATGGGGTGGCTTTAAATTCATGCTTCCAGAGAATATAGACGCGAGCGATAATAATAATAATAATAATAATAATAATAATAATAATAATAATAATAATAATAATAATAATAAATGTGTGGCGCCGTGGCAGAGTGGGTTAGGTCGTCAATGGACTGGTTAAGCAACATTGGGGCTGGTCAGTCGTTGGATGGGTGACCGCTCTCCTCGGCGTTGATTCCTTGGGAAAGGGTCTTTACCATAATTTCCTCAGTCTACTCAGCTGTAAATGAGTACCTATCCCTGATGGGGTAGGGTCCAGCTATGGGTTAAATAGCAAAACTCAGCAATGATGTTAAGAAATGAAGGAATAAACGACAATGACGTAAATGAAACCTCTGGCAACAGAGGAGCTTCGTCCGGCAGCCAGGTATTGAAGGGGAAGACGGTCAGGTACTTGGAGGTCGTCATCCAGCAACTGACCACCACAACGACAGTAACCAACAACCTGAGATTGGAGCTATAGAAGAGAACCAACGGAAGAAATGGACAAGAGAAGAAAATAAGGAAATATGGAGATGCTACATCAGAAGCAACCCGACGGAGAGAGGATATAGAAGAAGGTTGGTCAACATCTGGAATGAGAGGAATAACACCCCCCAAACAGAGCAGAGGCTGGCAGACCAAGTAAGGAACATAAAGAAAAAGACCTGGCTCTCCCCAACAGAAAGAGAAGAACTGGAAAGGGAAATGTCACACGAAGACGAACTAAGAGACGATGCCACAGAAGACGACAGGGATGATGAGGTATCAAACAACGACACACGAAGAAACACCGACGAAGTAACAGAGAGGACGTAATGGGTAGAAAAGATTAGACAATGGATGGAGCCAAATACAGAGAGAACAAAGATCCCCTTCATGAAAGCCTACAACACCAAGAAATTAAAGGAGAAAACAAGTGAGGTCAATGAAATAATGGGCATAATACACACCACCAGTATCACAGAAACAAATAACTTGGCATATGCAGGAGCAAGATTAGTAGCAGAATTGATGGGGACACGAACACCAACACCACCAGCACAACCAACCCAACAGAAACCAAAACAGCAACCTCCTTGGAAAAGGCGCCTGGAAAAGCAAATCATGGTGATGAGATCTGACTTGAGTAAACTGAAAAAGATGGCAAGAAAACAAGGGAGGAACTCAACGAGAAATACAAAGTACAAGAGAGGGGACTAAACAACACAATAGAAAATGTAAAACAGAGGCTTAAGGCCAAAGCACATAAGATCCAACGGTACATGAACAGGAATAAGGGATACCAACAGAACAAACTATTCAGAACAGACCAGAAAAGTCTATACAGCCAACTAAGACAACCACCAAGAAATTCCTGAAGCCGAACCAAGTAAGAGACTCTGGGAAAACATATGGAACAATCTGGTATCACACAACAAACATGCAACATGGCTCCAGGATGTCAAGGAAGAAGAAACAGGGAGAATAAAACAAAGATTCACAGAGATCACGACAGACACAGTCAGACACCAACTAATGAAAATGCCAAACTGGAAAGCCCCAGGTCCCGATGAAGTCCATGGATACTGTCTCAAAAACTTCAAGGCCCTACACCCACGAATAGCAGAACAACTCCAGCATTGTATCTCAAATCACCCTGCACCCAAATGGATGACCACAGGAAGAACATCCTTAGTAAAAAAATCCAAGAGTAAGGGAAATATAGCCAGTAACTACAGGCCTATCACCTGCCTACCAATAATGTGGAAGTTACTAACAGGTATCATCAGTGAAAGGCTATACAACTACCTAGAGAGACAAACACCACACCCCACCAACAGAAAGGCTGCAGAAGGAAGTGTAGGGGCACAAAAGACCAGCTCCTAATAGACAAAATGGTAATGAAGAACAGTAGGAGAAGGAAAACCAACCTAAGCATGGCATGGATAGACTATAAGAAAGCCTTCGACATGATACCACACACATGGCTAATAGAATTCCTGAAAATGTATGGGGCAGAGGAAAACACCATCAGCTTCCTCAAAAATACAATGCGCAACTGGAATACAATACTTACAAGCTCTGGAATAAGACTAGCAGAGGTTAATATCAGGAGAGGGATCTTCGTAGTAGCCATGATTCCCATGACAAAAGTACTACAGAAGATGGATGCCGGGTACCAACTCAAGAAAAGAGGCAACAGAATCAACCATCTGATGTTCATGGACGACATCAAGCTGTATGGTAAGAGCATCAAGGAAATAGATACCCTAATCCAGACTGTAAGGATTGTATATGGGGACATCAGGATGGAGTTTGGAATAGAAAAATGCGCCTTAGTCAACATACAAAAAGGCAAAGTAACGAGAACTGAAGGGATAAAGCTACCAGATGGGAGCAACATCAAACACATAGATGAGACTGGATACAAATACCTGGGAATAATAGAAGGAGGGGATATAAAACACCAAGAGATGAAGGACACGATCAGGAAAGAATATATTCAGAGACTCAAGGCGATACTCAAGTCAAAACTCAACGCCGGAAATATGATAAAAGCCATAAACACATGGGCAGTACCAGTAATCAGATACAGCGCAGGAATAGTGGAATGGACGAAGGCAGAACTCCGCAGCATAGATCAGAAAACCAGGAAGCATATGACAATACGCAATGCACTACAGCCAAGAGCAAATACGGACAGACTATACATAACACGAAAGGAAGGAGGGAGAGGACTTCTAAGTATAGAGGACTGCGTCAACATCGAGAACAGAGCATTGGGTCAATATCTGAAAACCAGTGAAGACGAGTGGCTAAAGAGTGCATGAGAAGAAGGACTAATAAAAGTAGACGAAGACCCAGAAATATACAGAGACAGGAGAATGACAAACAGAACAGAGGAATGGCACAACAAACCAATGCACGGACAATACATGAGACAGACTAAAGAACTAGCCAGCGATGACACATGGCAATGGCTACAGAGGGGAGAGCTCAAGAAGGAAACTGAAGGAATGATAACAGCGGCACAAGATCAGGCCCTAAGAACCAGATATGTTCAAAGAACGATAGACGGAAATGATAACAGCGGCACAAGATCAGGCCCTAAGAACCAGTTATGTTCAAAGAACGATAGACGGAAATAACATCTCCCCCATATGTAGGAAGTGTAATACGAAAAATGAAACCATAAACCACATAGCAAGCGAATGTCCGGCACTTGCACAGAACCACTACAAAAAGAGGCATGATTCAGTGGCAAAAGCCCTCCACTGGAGCCTGTGCAAGAAACATCAGCTACCTTGCAGTAATAAGTGGTACGAGCACCAACCTGAGGGAGTGATAGAAAACGATCAGGCAAAGATCCTCTGGGACTCTGGTATCAAAACAGATAGGGTGATACGTGCAAATAGACCAGACGTAATGTTAATTGACAAAGTCAAGATGAAAGTATCACTCATTGATGTCGCAATACCATGGGACACCAGAGTTGAAGAGAAAGAGAGGGAAAAAATGGATAAGTATCAAGATCTGAAAATAGAAATAAGAAGAATATGGGATATGCCAGTGGAAATCTACCCATAATCATAGGAGCACTAGGCACGATCCCAAGATCCCTGAAAAGGAATCTAGAAAAACTAGACGCTGAAGTAGATCAAGGACTCACGCAGAAGAGTGTGATCCTAGAAACGGTGCACATAGTAAGAAAAGTGATGGACTCCTAAGGAGGCAGGATGCAACCCGGAACCCCACACTATAAATACCACCCAGTCGAATTGGAGGACTGTGATAGAGCAAAAAAAAAAAAAAAAAATAATAATAATTTAAAAAATCCTCATAGTACCACGAGTCTCTCAATGGAGAAACAAATCCACAGTTATGTAAATGTACATATTTTAAAATTCAAAACTTTAAAACATTTACATAACTGTGGATTTGTTTCTCCAATAATAATAATAGTAATTAATAATAATAATAATAATAATAATAATAATCCCGTGAATATAAAGTCATACGTTCTGTTCCAACATTGCAGTTTCTTATTTCGAGTTGCCTATCACTCCTTTCTCGGAATTTCATAGTCACGGGATGAAATAACTGAAATCATTTGTTTTCCGCAGCGTGCGGAAAGTATATTACACTCGGATATATATATATTATATATATATATATATATATATATATATATATATATATATATATATATATAATATATATATATATATATAATCGTATAGCCACAATGGCCTCTTAACTTCCCAAATTGTTTGCTCTTATTTCCTTTTGTAGTTACAAGCGTATCCAAAAAAATAAGAATTTGAGAATTTAAGAGGTGTTATAATTTCACATTTATCTGGTAAAAATGACCAGTAGATTATAAACACACACACACACACACACACACACACACACACACACACACACACACACACATATATAAAATAAAAAAATAAGTATATATATATATATATATATATATATATATATATATTATATATAGATATATAAATATATATATTATGTATATATATTATATATATAATATATATCTATATATATAATTATATATATATATATATATATTTATATCTATACATATATATATATGTATATATATATATATATATATATATATATATATATATATATATATATATATATATATATATATATATATATATATATATGTCTATATATATATATATACATATATATATATATATTATATATATATATATATATTTATATATATATGTGTGTGTGTGTGTGTGTGTGTGTGTGTGTATAAATATTCTGAATTTATGGTACTTTTTCCTTGTTGTAAGTTATAATAATAGCGAGAGAGAGAGAGAGAGAGAGAGAGAGAGAGAGAGAGAGAGAGAGAGAGAGATTTTAATTTATGACCGAAGTAATAATCTTCATTAACATTATAACTCATTCATGAGAAAAAAAACATAAATATTGTATACTGGGAGAAGCGTGCGGCATTTGACGCCCCAATCTTCTTGAAAAAGGAAACAAGACGGCCCCCTGCCATCTAGTGGCAAATATGGGCACAAAATGCTCGTTACCAGGAAACAGAACTGGGCATCTGTACAAGCCTTCAGCAGATGAGGATACACGAGGATGGAAGTGCCCAAAAAGAAAGAGATTTTATCTTTATTTATCTTTCCCGCGTCATATCATAATCCGAGAAGAAGAAGAAGAAGAAGAAGAAGAAGAAGAGGATAAACAGGGTGTGTACTCGTTCTTCGGGGAGACTGATATACTGGAGAGAGAGAGAGAGAGAGAGAGAGATAGAGAAGCTGGTTAATTTTAATCTCTTTTTATAAAGAGATTACTATTAATTAGGAAGAGCAATTACTCTCTTAAAAACCTTTGGTTCCATTACTGTCATTATTTCCTATATTGCTATTCTAATCAACCTTAATAAGGAGAACGCCTATATTACTTACTAATAACATACCATCTGGTGATTAAAACTAAAACCTAAAATCTCATGTTACTAAACTTTCGAAAACTGCCATACCTGGCCATTTCCTTTTTCGTTACTTTCAAGACCCAGGAGGATTAACCAGTTTTATCCGGATTATCTAATATAATCTCACGGCGAAGTTGAATAGCTTACTCTATGAAGCAGTTTTTTAATAACTTTTTTTTTTTTATTTCATTTTGAAAGTTACACGTGGCTTGCTTAAGGACAGCCCATCTCTTAAGTAGGACGTCCATGCAATTGGGCGGATATTCTATCAGATTTCTTAAAACGCAGGTTTTAAAGTATTTTCTGATGAGCGAGTATATATGACTACTCCCTAAGTCACTATAGAAATAAGGAGGGAGGCAGAGAATTCCAAATTCTGGAACTGACTGGTATAAACAATGGTCCAAACGGGTCGAAACGGATCAACATTCAGTTTTATGGCTTAGTTTTATAAGAGATGAAAAATAATGATGTTAAGGCAAATGTCTCTAGACAAATGTCAACGCTCATTTTTTAATCTTCTTACTCATAGTTATTTCGTTCCCCTTTCTGCATAATTATTTTAACTATTATTTTCACTATTACAATATTTCCTGTCACGCAGAAGCAACTACAGGTTTTCAAAGGTTCAAAAGAAAAGTCATAACTTTAACAGAGTAGATGAGAAAGAAAGAGAAAAGATAGATAAGTAACAATACCTGAAAATGGAAATAAGAAGGATATGGGATAAGCCAGTGGAAATTGTACCCATAATGATAGGCACACTAGGCACGATCCCAAGATCACTGAAAAGGAACCTGGAAGAGGTAGAAGCCGGAGTAGCTCCAGAACTCGTGGAGAAGAGTGTGCTACGACAAAAAGCGTGCATAGTAAGAAAAGCTATAGACTCCTGGGGGGCCAGGATGCAACCCGGAACCCCACGCTATACAAACCACCCAGTCGAATTGGAGGACTGTGATAGCCAAAAATAGTAATAATAAAAAAATGAATAGATAAATAATAATAATAATAATAATAATAATAATAATAATAATAATAATAATAATAATAATCAACAGCCAATCAGGAGCGTCGTAAGGGACTGGCCTAGACATCAGATGCACGGTTGATGTGAACATACTATACTATAGTATTCATATACTATAGTATATGAATACTATAGTATTCATATACTATAGTATATCACGTTCGATTATTCTTTTAGTTATACAAACACAATTTCTACCAAAATTAAAAAATTACAAACATAATTTTGTGAGATACGCCAAATTTTAATACAATTAATCGTATCCACAAAAATAAAGGCGTGGACGATAAACATGTCAGAAAACACTGCAAGAAATAAAAGAATATATTTCTTGTAGCATTTTATTCAACGTTTTGTCGCCAAGGAATTCATTTTTGTATGCACGATTAATTATAAGACTTTTTAGGGCATTTTCATAAAATCTTGTTTAAATTATTATTTTTGTATTTCTATGGTAAATAGTTAGTGAATATAATCAACGGTTAAGATTTGTTTGTTTACGTAACAAGAAATGAGACAATAACTCAATAATGGAACCTGAGTAATGGCGGGTCTCGGACTGAGCAAAAGCATAAAAACTCATCGCACATAGTGTAATTATACTATATGGATACACACGCTCACACACACACATACACTCACACACACGACACACATACAAACTCAAACTTACACACATCTCGCAATATATATATATATATATATATTATATATATATATATATATATATATATATATATATATATATATTATATATATATATCGACTGAACAATTCCTTTTCGGTTAATATATATGAAAAATATCATTCAAGGTTCCGAGGTAGAGCGAATTAGATATTAAAGGATATTTGTAGCTCGATGTTTGTATATGAATCATGGTAATGTGATATGATATATATATATATATATATATATATATATATATATATATATATATATATATATGTATGCGTGTGTGTGTATGTACGTTTGTGTGCGCGCAAGCCTGCTAATGCACAACAGCTCTACCCCTTTCACTAATCATATATTATTCTGTTGTAGCAACAAGATGTATCTCTATTCTAGCTACCTGAGTAGCCCTCAGACTGAATGCGTCAAGAATTCTCTCTATTTCCGGAACCATTTCCAAGAATCTCGTCGTCCGTTTTTTTTTTTTCTTTTTTTTTTAGCTCGTCCCAACTTTTCTCTCCCAATTATTGTTACTCTACTCTCGGGGCGAAGTGAGGGTAGTGAGGGGATTACGAAAGACGAGGGGAAAGAGGAGGGGGAAGTGGCAGGTATATAAATATCTATATATATATATATATTCATATATATATATATATTATATACATATAAATATATATATATATATATATATATATATATATATATCTATATATATATATGTATATATATATATATACATTCATAATATATATATATATATATATATATATATATATATATATATATATATCTCCGATTCATAAATCTAAAAAAAGAAAAGAAGAAATATTTGGAAGTCTGGAAGAGAGGAGCTGGACGTCAGATTCTGGAATTCTCTTGTGAACGCTCTTTCGTAAAGGGGATTTATTACTATAGTAGATTCCCATCAACCGTGCACCTGCTGTCGAGGCCAGTCCCTTACGACACTCCTGATTGGCTGTTGATAAGCCACTCACAGGGCTTGAAACTCTCAGTCTCTCGAGAGAGTTCACATAGGCAGGATGTATGTTCCACCTCTCCTGAGGGATACTTTGAAAAACGCATCCCTCAGGAGAGTTGGGAGATACATTCTTCCCATGTGAACTCTCGAGAGAGACTGAGAGTTTCCAGCCCTGTGATTGGGTCATCAACCGCCAATCTGGAGCGTCGTAAGGGACTGGCCTACACATCAAGTGCTCGGTTGATGTGAATCTACTATTACTGGGTTTCCACTAAAATAAGGTTTTATTTATTTATTTATTGTTTTTTTACTGCTTTACCATTGAGAACCTAGAATTGCCGGAAACCTACAAGCATCAAGCATTAGTCTACAACTCTCGACTTTGCGATAATTATATGTTATTTCAAAAGAGACAAGCTGAGTATTGTCAGAAATATAAGCAAAAGAATTTTTCTATTAAAATATCGTAAATAAGACGATCATTCCACTGTATCACATGGCTCTAGGTTTCGGAGGATAAAGATATTTAATTGAAATATATAGGAAATCATTTAAAACTATATAGTATATCATTTAGAGTTATACGGGAAATAATTTAGATATAATCAGAGATCTTGTGACGGAGAAATCTTTTAGCTTCTTCACAGACGCACAGACATAGGTGATAACGAAAGCTGCCTTTGGTATGGTTTTATAATTAAACAAACGTAAATAAGTGTTACGTAATCCAGCGGTAATGGAGATAGGTATGTTGAATGTTTTCGTGTAATATATTGACCATTCATGGATTCATTAAAAAAATAAAAAAAAAATAAAAAAAGACCACGGTTATTTTGTGGAAATCTGTTTAGCTTCATTCTCCAGACTGTGAAGTCCTCTCATACGCGGAAAATCAAGTGAGCTCCGTTTTAATTTTCTCGAAACATGCATAATCAACAGTCGGTTTGTCCTACAGATTGCAAAATAAAAACTACTACTGTGAGGCACAGATTACCATCATAAAATGCAAAAATTACTCTGTGCATGGCAATTCGCAAACATTTCCACATGTTCATGACTTTTCTGTCTTGACTTGTATTATCATATTTAGTGACGCGTGGCTGAGAAAATGATGTATATCACGTTTACTCCTATGATGCAGATCAAAATCAAGATAAGGCAATTTAGTGCAACATACAAAGCCAATTTTTTCTCCAAATGTGACAATGTATGAACGTGGGGAAAACTTCACGAGTGCCTGCAAGTCTAAGTTGAACTTCTTTTAACGATAGCTGCAGAATAAATAAATAAATAAATAAATAAATAAATAAATAAATAAATAAATAAATAAATAAATAAATAAATAAATAAATAAATAAATAAATAAATAAATAGAAAATAAAAAAATTTCAAGAACTAATTTCCTGAGATGCTTTCGCATTTTGAAATTGTAAGTATGGAACAGTGGAATAACAAAATAATCATCCGAGACACGTTTGTCTGGGTTTCTTGTGGTGATTTTTTATTATCTCTCTAGTTGTACGAATTTTTTTTTTTAATTTAAAAGAAATGTTTTCAGATAATTGCTCGGGTGTGATCACTGTAAAATATCGTGGATCAGGAAAACAAAAAGGCATGGCTTGTTAAGATTACCTGAGTATTTCCGTCGTTCACCAAGAACTGGTATCTACACGACAAAACCACCTCAGCGGCCATCAAGGATCACTTCTCTCAATGTGAACAACACCCAGTGTTTAGAGTCTTCGAGGGACACCTTGGACGTTGGAATTATCGGATCGTTTCTAGTTAGTGACCGACCCCCAAGTGTTTTCGGAGGTCGTTATCTAGGACTAATATTTCTTGGGGGTCATTATCTTTAGGATATTTATAGTCTTTTGTTATGTTTTTACGGTAATCTCCAACATGCTTTATTAAACACGCCGCAAAGGTGGATACATACCTGATTAAATTCCTTGGGGGTCACCATCTAGGAGAGATCCGAATGATTTCATTCTTGTAAGTTGAGAACGCTGGCGCTATAGATATTTTTGCATTTTGATGTAATTAACTTATTACTAAAAATGATAGATGAGCAAAGCAAAAAAAAAAAAATATATATATATATATATATATATATATTAAATTCTTTTTACTTCTTTTTACCTTACTTATGAATTAATTAGAACGGGAATGTTTTACTTTACGTAAGTTTTTTCTAACTTCAGTTACATTTAGTCTCTGATGAAGGGAAAGTATTTCCGAAAAGTAAGCAATGAATGTGTTCATCGCTAATCCAAGTTTTTCTTCTTCTTCTTCCTAGCTTAAACCCATTTTTATATGGGGTCGCCATTACGAATGAGTCGTCTCCATCGATTTCTGTCTTGTGCCTCGTTCTCATTTATACCTTTCAATTCCATATCTTCCCTTACACAATCACGCCATCTCTTTCTTGGTCTTCCCTTCTTCCTTCTACCCTGCACTTCCATTTCCATCGTATGTCTTCCAACATGCCGTTCCTCCCTTCGTAAAAGGTGTCCATACCATCGAAGCCTTCCTTCCTGTATTTTCTTCGATATTTCAGCTACCTTTGTTGATCCTCTTATATACTCATTTCTAATCCTATCTTCCCTTGTTACTCCCGACATCCATCTCAACATTTCTCATTTCTGCTACATCCATCTTCTTCTCCTCTGTTTTCCCCCTTCCTCATACTTGCCGTTTCTGTTCCATATAACATTGCTGGTCTGACCACCGTCCTATGGAACTTTCCTTTCAATTTCAGAGGACCTTCTTGTCACAGAGGGCCCCTGATGCAGACCTCCAGTTATTCATCCTGCCTGAATTCGGTGTCTCACTCTTTGGTCCATGCTTCCACTATCCTCCAATACGGACCCTAAGTACTTGAACTTCTGTACTTTCTTTATTTCTTCCCCACCCAATCTTATGCTACTTCCACCGTCCTCAGTAATACTAGAACACATATATTCGGTTTTTGATCTGCTTATTCTCATTCCTCTCTCCTCAAGTGCTGCTCTCCACCTCTCCAACCTCCCCTCCAACTCCTCCTTCCCCTCTGAACACAACACAATGTCATCCGCGTATAATATGCACCATGGCACTGCTTCTCTAACATCCCTGGTCATTACATCCATCACGATGTTGAAGATGAATGGGCTAAGTGCTGACCCCTGGTGTAATCCAACTCCTATCTCAAATCCATCCGTCTCACCAACACTACTCCTCACTCTAGTATACACATTCCTGCATCTCCTGAATAATTCTGACATACTTTTCCGGCACCATCTTCTCCCTCAAACATCTCCATATTTCTTGCCTTGGCACTCGTCATAGGCCTTTTCAAGGTCTATGATATACCAGATGCAGGTCTCGTGTTTTTTCTCTGAATTTCTCCATTAGCTGCCTTATGCAAAATATTCCATCCGTTGTGCCGCTTCCCTTCTTCATAAATCCTAACTGTTCCTTCCCTATTCTAACTTCCTCTCTCAGCCTGCTATCTATGATTCTTTCCAAAATCTTCAACGTGTGAGACATTAGTTTTATACCTCTATAATTACTGCATTTCCTGAACATCACCTTTACCTTTAAATATAGGTATCAATATGCTTTCCCGCCATTCTTCTGGTATCTTTTCCTGTTCGAATATTTTTATCCATCAGATCATACAAGATGTCTACCCCTTCCTCTCCTAAGGCTTTCCAAACTTCGACTGGGATTAAGTCAGGTCCTGTTGCCTTCCCATTTCTCATTCTTTTAAGGCTCGTATCACTTCATCCCTAGATATCCCCATTACCATTATTCCCATGTTTACTTGTCCATCCTCTCTTACAAGTCTTTCATTTTCTTCATTTAGCAGTTGTTCGAAATACTCTTTCCATCTTTTCAGGATGTCTTCTTCCTTTTTTTACGACCGTACCATTCCTATCTTTCATTTGCTTAATATGGGTGATGTCCTTTGTTTCTTTTATTTCTTACTTTTGACAGTTTGAGCATCTTACTCAACCCTTCCTTGGTTTCCAGTTCATTATAAACCTCTTCATATGCCCTTGCCTTAGCTTGAGCTACCACCCTTTTTACTTCTTTGTTTCTTTCTCTTAATCTTTCTCTGTCCTCCTGCAGCTGTGACTCTTCAAATCTCTTCTTTGCCTCCCTTTTTACCTTTCACCACTTCCCCCCACCTCTTCTTCCCACACCGATGCTCTACCTTTCCTCCCATACTATTCCAGATGTTTCCCCTAGTATTTTTCTTCATAATAAAACGCCACTTTCCACGGAACAAACTATGTCTGGTCTTGCTTACTCAATCTTAATCGTATGCACTTCGCTTCTTAACGTTTGCTATAGTCAATTAAGGTTTGCTGCACGCTTCGGTAACACTTAGTTTTTAAAACTTTCCAGGCGTTAATCCTAAGCTCACACTTCTTTTACTTTCCATCTGGATTTCAGACCGGGGTGACCGTTTAAGTGTTGGTGGATCTAGGAAAACAACTCTGCGTTGGGTATTTCTTTCGAAATTACAGTTTCCTGTAGTGTTTGGGTTACTTATTAAGAATTTACTGTTTTTTGGGGGGGTCGACTGTTTAACCCCCAGGGGCTAGTACTAAAACACGGCGAAATACATTTGACGCCCCAATCCTTAGTGGCTGTCGTATTCGCGGGAACGTTCCTTGCAGTCCGTGCGGAGTTATTGCCTAGAATTACCTAAGCTTTCGTAGCAAAATGATAAAACCCAGCAACTTAGCAACAGAATTTAATCAACAGCGATCGAAGCTTCGCTCCGTGATTCCTTCCATGTTAAACTGTTTGATGAAAACTTGACCAAAATCTCGTATTCCCTTTCATCTGTTGCGTTTCCTGATCACCAGAACTACTGAATCACCCACTTATGCTGGTCCACTATAGCAGATTCGCATCATCCGTGCATCTGATTCCGAGGCCAGTCCTTTACGACACTCCTGATTAGCTGTTGATAAGCCAATCACAGGGCTGGAAGCTCTCAGTCTCTCTCGAGAGTTCACATAGGCAGGATGTGTGTTCCACCTCCCCTGAGGGATACGTCTTTCAAAAGTATCCCTCAGGAGAGGTGGAACATACATCCTGCCTATGTGAACTCTTGAGAAAGACTGAGATTTTCCAGCCCTGTGATTGGCTTATCAACAGCCAATCAGGAGCTTCGTAAGGGACTGGCATAGACATCAAATGCACGGTTGTTGTAAATCTACTATAGTATAGTGGTTAGTGTGTCGTGGCATGCCACTCGGATGTCGCAGGTTCGAGCTTTCCCCAGGGCGATGTAAAATCACTGGCTCCGTATCATGATTAGTTACTACTGCAGTGTGGGATCTTTGGAAGCTTGAATTTCAAGTCAATGGCCCCTCTGGTGTGTTTGTTCCATGCGAATAGGTTTCAGCTACTGAAATGATAGGAGGGGTTGATGTTTTGTTCCAGCCGTGACCGGGTTATGGACTGATCTTCGTAGTAAAGGTTGCTGGCAGTGCATTCCCACTGAGTTGGGCTCACTGCAATCTCGCTTTATGTCATTGCTGTATCTTTGTTTTTGTTTTTTGTTTTGTTTTTTAATATCGTTATCCTTTGCTTCTCTATTTCTTTTAACATTCTGGTTTGGTTGTTCTATTGGATCCCTTAGTCATGCAGCATATTACGTTACCAAGTAGTCTAATAATAATAATAATAATAATAATAATAATAATAATAATAATAATAATAATGGGAAAGTAACTCTACAATAGTATGTGTTTGATTTTGGTCATCGAAAACTTTCTGTTCTATATATTTTAAATAATAAAATCAAACTGACATACTATTGTGGATTTACTTTTCCATTTTATTGACTCATATAATTATGGGTTTTCTTCAGTTTGCCATAAATGCCAGAATTACGTGATCACTCTGAGGGAGGAAAGAGGAACCATTATAATTTATGGAACAGTGTCTCCTTATTTCCGTCTATCCTTGTTAATGTCGTATTTACAGAGTAAATAAAGTAAAAACACTCTCTCCTGACAATATGTACCAGTGTGTCCACGAGTGTGTGAGGGGAATACAGATTTTCGGTTCACATAAGTTTTTGACGCTTGTCATACAAAGCCCGGCTGTAACTTTTATTCCCCATGTCCTCCTCGACTTTCTATGGTGTTACTGTACGTTTGAGAGAGAGAGAGAGAGAGAGAGAGAACTGTCCCGTATTCCAAACAGCAGGTATTTGTTTTTTTTTTTTTTAAATACTACGTATAAGCTTCGTCATTTTGATCGTATTTGCTATTTTGTAATCGAAGAGAGAGAGAGAGAGAGGCATAAGCTATGAAACTGTCCCGTATGCCTAACAGCCGTTATTTGTTTTTGTTTTTATCGTTCATAAAGACTATGAGCTTCATCTTGATCGTATATTCTACTATTGCGGCTGGAAATATACCAACATAATATCATTTAATAAATTAATTCCACACGCGACCTTCACTTCTTGAAAAATATAAACGTACTCCATTTTGCATGTCCTCCAGTATAGCACAAATCATTTCTCTCTCTCTCTCTCTCTCTCTCTCTCTCTCTCTCTCTCTCTCTCTCTCTCTCTCTCTCTCTGCTTACTCTGAATGCGCTGATACTTTCAGCATTTTCATTAACCTCAGCCTTACCTCTCCCAGCGACCAATATTTTATTTGTCTGTAATCAACGTTTGATGAGAGCGGGAAGCCTTTTCCCACTGCACCACCAACTTCATGATTAAGGTTGGCATTAAAAGAGCTTCACTGTAATCAGAGCCGTGTGTTTTATCAATGCTATAGTTACCGACAGCGAAATTCCATCGGTGGATACATTTTGGTTCCAATTAAGGTACTCGATTGATTTAGCTCAGGTAGTGTTCACGGGTAATTTATTTTCATTCACGTTAATTAGAGCGTGGGCAGTAATCAATGTAAAGAAAACAGCTATTCATGCTGAGAGAGAGAGAGAGAGAGATTTAGGGCGTGGATATAAACATGGAACAATCCGATGTTTATCGGTCTCTTGGGAAGACTACTCTCTCTCTCTCTCTCTCTCTCTCTCTCTCTCTCTCTCTCTCTCTCTCTTTCTGATGAGGGGAACTCTATAAAAAGAAAAGCCTGAGAATAAATCTAGAGAATTAAGATAGTGGGAAAAAAGGAAAAGCGAGATAAAATGGGAAACGAATGCTTATCAACTGGCGAGGACTTTTCAGTTAAGATATGTCTTATCGCTTCATTGCAGAAAAAAAATCATGCGAACGACTGCCGCGAGATTATCGTTATATAATAATTAATTTGTAAAATACTTATTGAAAGGATGTGATGCGATTTATCTAGCCGATGAAAGTAAAAATCGGAATAGAATTTTTGATTCGTTATGGCAATCATCCATTCAAATTTGTTGGGATCTCATTTAGAAAAAAATAGGTTATAGTTTATTAAGAATAAAAATCCAATGAAGTAAAACTTCCAATTACAATGGAAAGACAACTTCGTCGAGAAATGTCACATAAAAAAATTTACTGAAAAACATGTTATTCATGAGTTACTATAGAACGATTAATATCCCAATATTTTTCAACGGAGTTGTTGGTGTTATATTTTCTCTTTCTCAAGGGTGAAAATGTTCATGGTATTCAACAAGTATTCTTTCAAACAATATATATATATATATATATATATATATATATATATATATATATATATATATATATTATATGTTTATATATATATACTACATACATATATACATACATACATATGCATATACATATATATATATATATATATATATATATATATATATATATATATATATAGACTGGTAAAAATGTTCTGTAACAACAGAATTCCATCTAATAAAAGGAGCCCATAAAAACACCAAAATACAGAGAAAAAGTACTATATTTCAGAGACTGCGTTCTCCCTCTTCAGGTAGATGAATAAGAAAAAGTTTACAGAAAAGGTGGTATTTATACCAAGAGGTCCATCCACAAACAAGCCATTTTAAGTCACCCCGCTGATAATCTTCCTTTAATCTTCTTAAGGGTTGGTTGAATGAAGACGTTGTCGATCGTGTCCGAAATCCATGCTCCTTTTGAGATGGTTCATTACCTGCCCTCCCTGTTTTATTAAGGGCCGATTCCCATCAATTTGACTCTTGTACCGGCAGTTGCTGCTATAAATTACACGTGACAAATTCCAGTTTATTCTATGGTTATGTTTCATTTATGGTTGAAAATAGATGATTCTGTTGTCCATACCTAACTGACCGTTTTGTGTTGTATTAATCTCTGGGGAAGGGATTACCTGGGGAAGGGATTTACAGGAATAAATCCCTTCCCCAGAGATTAATACAACACGAAACGGTCAGTTAGGTATGGACAACAGAACTCGGCTATTTCAACCATATAAATGAACATAACCATAGAATAAACTGGAATTTTGTCACGTGTAATTTATAGCAGCAACTGCCGGTACAAGAGTCAAATGATGGAATCGGCCCTTAATAAAGAGAGGCAGGTAATGAACATCTCAAAAGGAGCATGGATTTCGGACACGATCGACAACGTCTTCATTCAACCAATCCATTAAGAAGATTAAAGGAAGATTATCAGCGGGTGACTTAAAATGGCTTGTTTGTGGATGGACCTCTTGGTATAAATACCAACCTTTTCCCCCTGTCAAACTTTTCTTATTTCATCTAACCTGAAGAGGGAGACAGCAGTCTCTGAAAATCATAGTACCTTTTCTCTGTTATTTTGGTTGTTTTTATGGGCTCCTTTTATTAGATATATATATGTATCCTATATATATTATTTATCTATATATATATAGAGTTATATTCTATCTATATATATATATATTATATAAAGTTTATATATGGCCCTTAGGTGAGCTGTGAGCGATGGCACCATTATCGGATCAGGATAAGAATGCTATCTATTGTGCTTATCTTGTAATTTATGAAAGGATGTTCTGTTGGACAAAGGTTGCATGTCTTTGATGTCTCTGTTTCTGTCTCTCTAGAAAATAAGCAGACTAGCGTGTCCGAAGGTCGGCTCATAAAGGGAAAAATCGTTGCGATATGTTTATATATATATATATATATATATATCATATATATATATATATATATATATATATATATATATATATATGACTGGTAAAAGTGTTCTGTAACAACAGAATTCCATCTAATAAAAGGAGCCCATAAAAACCACCACAATGTAGAGAGAAAAGTACTATATTTCAGAGACTGCTGTCTCTCTCTTCGGTATAATACCTGAAAGAGAGAGACAGCAGTCTCTGAAATATAGTACTTTTTCCCCTCTCTACATTGTGGTGTTTTTATGGGCTCCTTTTATTAGATATATATATATATATGCAATATGTAGTGTATGTATATATATATAATTATAATATATTATAATATATATTATATATATAATATATATATATATTAATATATATATATATATAAATATATCTATCTATATATTATATATATATATTCTATATATATATATATAGATATATATATATATATATATTATATATATATATGCATATGTATGTATGTATACACACACACACACACACACACAACACACACACATATATATATATAATATATATATATATATATATATATATATATATATATTTATATATAAACATATACGCAACGATTTTTCCCTTTATGAGCCAACCTTCGGACACGCTAGTCTGCCTTATTTTCTAGAGAGACAGAAACAGAGACCATCAAAGACATGCAACCTTTGTCCAACAGAACATCCTTTCATAAATTACAAGATAAGCACAATAATATCTCATTCATTATCCTGATAATGGTGCCATCGCTCACAGCTCACCAAGGCCATATATATATATTTCTTTCGTTCCCTTTCCTCTGGGATCTGATTCTGTGTTGTCTATAATAATCCTATTAGGTCTGTTTCATGGGACTTTCTTCTCTGAGTGGTAGAATAGGTTGTCACATTATACAGTAATTCTTATACATAATTAAATTTTCCATACTCATACGCTTATTATTTTTAACGGAGCATATTCAGTTCCTTTCTTTATTTATAGTACTTTGGATAACACCACATTTATTCATCTGTGGTATAATTCAACTAAAAGGGGCCATAGGTAAATCAGAAATTTTCTAAACTCTTTGATAAGTTCAGTTTGTCCAATTTTCCATTCCTTACAAAATACTGCTTCCGGTGATAAGGTCAAACTTTGACGCATCTGAAATCTTTTCGTCCGTTGCTGTTGAGAATGTCACAGCGACTGACATCGTAGCTTCTAGGCAAAAGACAACTGACTGTAAGTTACTTATAATTCTTATAAAACACCCCTTTTATTATTATTATTATTTTTTTTTTTTTGTCTTCTTTCCCCCGTTTTCCTGCCATTCATGCCTGCTGTCATAATTGTTATTTGTTGTTTTGCTTCCTCTCTCATCTGTTATCTTCTCGTATCTCTATAGCCTTCAATATTTAAAAAGAAAGAGCAAACATAGAATGTTAATCCGCTAATAGCGTCTTACTTCCTAGGGAGGTACATTTCCACATTCCACAAATGGCTAATCTGCTAAACTCACACTCGACAAAAACCATTGCTATCATTCCAGACATGCAAAGTCCGCCTGGCCTTTATTTCATTCCTGGAGGTGCGTTTGCAACCTCTTGATCTTAAGGGAAGATGTTCTCGGGACGGAGAGCTATAACTGCATTCCCGGAGGTGCTTCATCTGGACGGTATTTTATTCCAAGTTGATGATGGCCGTTAAACTGCGATTCCTTGCTGGAACTTTAGATTCCATTAGCGATTTACTGCCAATGTCTTGCGTCTGTGCTATTAAAACTACTTACTCAATAAATCTTTTGTATTTGGATCAGCATAAGCTCTAATAGTAGATTTATTATTATTAATCAAAATCTCATAAACAAACAGTCAAACCACTTTTATACGTATGAATAATAAAAATATGAACGAAAAACAAATTCTGAAAGAAAATCTCAATCCTTTATGATTTAGCTATACTGAATCGAATGAATGATAAATAAATAAATATTTATTTCAAGAGATGAAGATGGCTCTATCTAGCCCCTATGGGCATGCACGGCATTTGACCTCGTTTTAATCTCATCTGGAAGGTTGAAGAATGAACTTCCCTGAACTCTTATGAAATTTCTTTCGAGTATTTCAACTCTCGTTCAATATTTTGTGTAAGATTAACTTAGCTTTTAAATTTTGCAAAACTTCTTTAGAATTTTAAGCTATTCAGTCAGGGACTATTTTTAAGAATGCTTTACTTAGGCTTGTTAATTTCAACATCCATTTCACGCATGAATTGCTATTAATCTTTGGGAACTGGAGCAATTATTCTTTTATAAGACATTATTTAATTACTGTCATTATTCCTTGCGTTCTCGTGTTTCTTATATTACATGAAGGCGTTGAGTTATAATTTTATCATGTATATATATATATATATATATATATATATATATATATATATATATATATATATGTATATATGCACACACACACACACACACACAATATATATATATATATATATATATATATATATATATATATATATATATATATATATATATATATGTGTATATATATATACATATATGTATATGTGGATATATATATATATATATATATATATATATATGTATATATATGTATATATATATATTGTATATATGCATATATACGTATATATATATATATATATATATATATATATATATATATATATAAATTGTGTTTTATGACAGAGAGAGAGAGAGAGAGAGAGAGAGAGAGAGAGAGAGAGAGAGAGAGTACCTCTTAAAATAAATCACCTGAATATTACAAGCCTACTGTCATGATATATGTATATTATCATATAATTTAGGTGTGTAAGCGTGTGTATCTGTGCACGCTTGAGTGTGCGCGCATGTGCTCACTTCTTGTACTGAGTAAGGTATTCACGCGCATCAAATTCCAATTTCGGAAATAAAATTAAACGGCCAGTGCTCGAGAACGTAGAACGGCGAACAAAATAAGAAGATGAACGGGAATAAGAAGGACCATAACCAGCCCAAAGATATGCAAAGGGAATAACCAAAAGTCTGGAGGACCCGAATCCTCCTCTCTGGCGAAACTGCTTCAACGACGTCCTGGGTTCTGAAGGGATCTGCAGAGGGAGACATTTACCCTAATTGGGCCCGGCGATTGTGGCCCTTTGTCCTTTGCTCTGCTGATGGACATCCGAGGGGGGATTGCTGGCATGGCGTTTGTTTACCCAAGTAGGTGTCTTGGCAGTTGGGGCGATTTTTTTTTGCCTCTGTTGGTTCTCATTCGTGCCCTGCCCAAATTTGGGGGCACTTTGTCATGAAGTGGCCATTGTTTTTTTTTTTTCTTATTTATGTCTATATTTCTTCATTATTCAACTATGTTTCTGTCTGCTTCGCTGTTCTCTGTAATGGAACGGCTACTGTTTTTTCTTTGTCTATATTTTTTCATTATTTGACAAAGTTGATGTCTACTTCGCCCTTGCTTTTTTTAAGTTTTCTGTAAAAGAAAAATATTGACATGGCTTTGTCTGTCGGTCCGCACTTTTTTGTTATTTGTCCTCAAATCTCAAAAATTACTATGGCTAGAGGGCTGCAAATTGGTATGTCGATCATCCATCCTCCAATCATCAACCATGCCAAATTGCAGCTATCTAGCCTCAGTAGCTTTTACTTTATTTAAGGTTAAAGTTAGCCATAATCGCGCGTCCAGCGACGCTATAAAACAGGCCACCACCGAGACGTGATAAAAAGCTTCATGGGCCACGGGTCACACAGCATTGTACACTATACAGAAAACTTGATTACGTCGAAGTTTTTTGCTTGCTTTAATGATGAGTCGAGCTTTTGTTGGCACGGCGTATGGAGACGGGATTGTGGCAGTGAATAAGAGGGCTTCTGTAGACCTCTGGGATCGCACCTCGGCTTTCACAGAGACCCTCTCGGCTGTCGCTTCATTTTCCTCCATTTTCTGTTCTGTGGAAGATTTTTTGACAAATACAATAGTGGACGAATGAATGTGAAATATGATCATTCTTGGGTAATTCATATCCAACACGCTAAAATCGCATTTATTTTAACAGAGAGTTAAATGAAAACAGAAAAGTATTTAAATGTTAGGTGACGTAAATCTAGTTTGTTCCTTTTGTTAAAGACATAAAGATATTCTTAGAGAGAGAGAGAGAGAGAGAGAGAGAGAGAGAGAGAGAGAGAGAGAGAGAGAGAGAGAGAGAGAGAGAGAGAGTTCCTAGATACCTATCAAAGGCATATTATTCCCAGAGTGAAGCTAATCCTTGACGTCGAATTCAGCATGGCAGGTTGGTTCATGCGCAGACTGAATCTAGATAAATATTCAAATAAATACTTGGACGAAGAATAATCAGGTTGAAACTGAGGGACAAGAAGTGGGTACGTTTGCCCATCGTGCATGAATGTTCCCGAGGAAAGAATTCATTAATACTAAGAAAGCTGTTGGAGATGGGGAGATCAACACGTGTCGACAAAGCTAGCGAAGGAAAAATAGTAAGCGAGGAAAATTGGTAGTAGGAGGTACAATACGTATTATATTTCATATTACTGAGGTCCCAAGCAAACAAAATATTTAAACCCAATCGGTTGAGCGCTCATCTCTATTGAGAAATTATCCAAAAGGGCATTTCTTTATCATTCTTTTTTTTTTAACTGGCAACAAATGTTTTGTCTTAAACTATGCTTCTATACTTCATTATGATCTCTGATGCTTGTAGGAATGGGCAAATCAATTTAGTCTCTCTCTCTCTCTCTCTCTCTCTCTCTCTCTCTCTCTCTCTCTCTCGCTTTTTCAAAGCTTGACATATATGTAGAGAGATTTCTCACGTGTTGTGCGGTGTTTCGGTAGATAAAAGAAATAGTAGGCAACATCTGATGAAATTGTCAAGTACAAGTATTTTCCTTGGTTATTTACTTACATCTTATATTTATTTTATTTAATTTATCATCTTTTCCTTGTTGAAGAGATCGTAATAAACTAACCTGGGTAAAAAAAAAAAACGAAGCTCAGTGAAATAAATAAAAAAAAAATTTCTTTGTGTGCGAAGCCAAACCCGTGTTGTTGAGAGAACCATTAGGATAAGTTCCTTTTGGTCGTCCTTCAAAGGAATTAACCTATATATCGCTACTGCTATAGTAGATTCACATCAACCGTGCACCTGATGTCTAGGCCAGTCCCTTACGATGCTCCTGATTGGCTGTTGATAAGCCAATCACAGGGCTGGAAACTCTCAGTCTCTCGAGAGAGTTCATATAGTCAGGATGTATATTCCACCTCTCCTGATGGATACGTCTTTCCCTCAGGAGAGGTGAAAGATACATCCTGCTCATGTGACCTCTCGAGAGAGACTGAGAGTTTCCAGCCCTGTGATTGGCTTATCAACAGCCAATCAGGAGCGTGGTAGGGGACTCGCCTAGACATCAGGTGCACGGTTGATGTGAATCTACTATAGTGAAAATAATTTCTACTTCGTATTCCGATACCGAGTCTATTGAAATACAATTCGCGTCCGCCGCAAAGTCAGGAAATGCTTCGGAAGTACCTCTTGAAGAGATAAATTCCTTTCTGATATCCGAGAACTCACTCCGGCTTCCGGTATGGAGTGAATTTTAAGGAGGCCGAGTGGGAATGGATTTCGGAGACCAAAGATTAGCCTATTTGCTTCATCGACGCCACTCGGTTTCTGGTGAGTTCCAAAGGCTCGTGAGCTTTCCATAAAAAAACATCAACTTGACCAGTTTTTCTTAGACTTTCTTGTGCAGCGGACCCCTTTTATGATGATTTCCCTCTTGGGCTTAAGTGTTTTCAGGGTATAATATATAGTACTAAACTTGCTACTGTATTATTATCGATGGCTTATCTTCAACATAAATGTTCACATTTTACTTAAAATAACTTTCACAGCATCATCAAGTTTGCAATTTTGCACACAAATTTTAGTGAGCTTAACAGCAACTCCTCCTCCTCGCATTATCCTGAGGACCCCTTGGAATATTCCACGCATCCCTGGGGGTCCGCGGACCACACTTTAAGAAACGCTGAACTAGACCTATAAATGAACGTGCGTGGAAGGAGGAACTTTTTCTTATCACAAATATTTGAAAGGAATCATCGCAGAGAAGCTGAAAACCTTTTGTACAGTTGGAGTTTCTTCTCTTTGAGGGCTACTGTCCTTTGATGCTGCTAGGAATTAAAAATTAAATTGAAATTAGAGAAGTTCATTGATATACATCAAAATGTTTGTTTTTTTCCTGGAAATTTTCGGATTATGTTGGTGTGTGTAACAGCAAACTGCTACACCCACCAACATAATTCAAAAGATTCCAGGTAAAAAAAAAATATAATAAAAAGATATATACTCGTAAATAAATAAATAAATTGTAATGAAAGTCCAATATTTTACGTGAGAAGAATTTTAAACCAATTTATGTAATAGCAAATGCCAAGTTCTAAAATAAATTTTATACAACTCAGAGGCTGATAAAATACTATAGCTGTTAGGAGACTTTGCCCCAATAACAGCTACATTAACGATAGTAAAAATTGTTGTTGTTTAAGAGATTTGCCTTTTAAGGAGGAAGTTTCGTCTGAAAAATTGCTGGGAGAATAAACAACGAAATATAATGCGTAGAAATATAATATGATTGATGAACGTGAGGTTTTCATGAGGGACTTTTACACAAGAATGATCCGCCCACATCATCAGAATGAAGCCGTCTCGCTACAAACGAGGCTTTCAATGAAAATAATGTAATTATTGAAATGTAATTGTATTTTCATAATAAATGATAAAAAAAGTGAAAACAAACGCGATTCTTTCTTTTGCTATGGCGTCTGAACAGATGAGATGAGGAACTTTTATTTCTCAGGAAATCGTTGCTCTTCCATCCGTTCCATGATTATCAAGTTTTCGATAACCTAAGAAACCGGATGTGCTTCTGTGTTTTGACTCTGCACGGGTATTTCCGAACGGGAAAGGGCCTATGTTCCCCTGGTTCTATGTTCCCTGGGTCCTATGTTCCCCTGGGTCCTATGTTCCACTGGGTCCTGTGTTCCCCTGGGTCCTATATTATCTGGGTCCAATGTTCCCTGGGTCCCATGTTACCTGGGTCCTATGTTCCTCTGGATCCTATGTTATCTGGGTCCAATGTTCCCTGGGTCCCATGTTACTGGTTCCCCTATGTTTACTTGGGGCCTATGTCCCCCGGGTTCCTATGTTCCCTCCGCCGGGTCCTATGTTCCCCCGGGGACCTATGTTATACCCTGGGGCCTTATGTTCCCTGGGGTCCCAGTTAACCCTGGGTCCTATGTTCCAGGGTGGGTCCTATGTTCACCCTGGGGCTGGGGCCCTATCCCCCTGGGTTCCCCCCTGTACCTGGGTCCCTATGTTCCCTGGGGGGTCCTGTTCCCTGGGTCCATGGTTACCCGGGGCCTATGTTAACCTGGGGACCTCTGTTACCTGGGGCCTATGTTCCCTGGATCCTATGTTCCCTGGGTCCTATGTTCCCTGGGTCCTATGTTACCTGGGGCCTATGTTCCCCCCGGTCCTATGTTCCCTGGGTCCTATGTTACCTGGGACCTCTTACCTGGGGCCTATGTTCCCCCCTGGGGCCTATGTTCCCTGGGTCCCTGTTACCTGGGGGTTCCCTATGTTCCCCCCGGGCCCTATGTTCCTGTCCTATTTTACCTGGGGCCTATGTTCCCCACCAGTCCTATGTTCCCGGGGGTGGGTCCCATGTTACCCTGGGCCTATTTGTTCCCCCCGGTCCTATGTTCCTGGGTCCCTATGTTTACCTGGGACTCTGTTACCTGGGGCCTATGTTCCCCCGGTCCTATGTTCCCTGGGTCCTATGTTACCTGGGGCCTATGTTCCCCCCGGTCCTATGTTCCCTGGGTCCTATGTTACCTGGGGCCTATGTTCATTCCGGTCCTATGTTCCCTGGGTCCTATGTCTCGAAAAATTTACTACGTAATTGGAAAATTAATACAAAGAGTAATTTTCTTATTTTAATGAAACCTTCATAAAATTATGAACTTGAATAAGATATAATAAAATGGTTTCATGTATAGCTGCTCAAATTAAACCCAATGCTGTTGTTGCTGCTGTCGAAGATGATCGCCTTAAATGGATGTCAAAGCGATGGTCAAGCATCTCCAACTTCCAATTACCATTCTCAAGAACCCCTAGACAAATATAAAATACCAAATCTCAGTTACACTTCAAAATGGTAATTTAAACTATCGAAATCACTAATAAATTATTTAAACACAGGAATGCCATTCAAATATATGTATTGCATCAATAATGGATTTCACTTAACACTATCAAATAATAATTACCTACTTTGCGTATTAAGTATATTACTTGTATACAACAAGCCAAATTTACAGTAAGGCCGAACGAATAACCACCTAAGTAGTAAAAACAACGAATGTAAATAAACGGCTAGCTAACATAAAAGTGGCAAATGAGAAGATACCAAAATATAATACAACACTTAAATGATCTAACCAGCACAAAGTAACTGAAGATAAAATGAATCTCTTAACTATGACTGGGAAGTTATAATATGGCAATCCCATAAAAAGTGTAAATGATATAAATATTATCCAAGGGTATATTTATTTGTGGGGGCTAAAAAAGCAAAGCAAGGGACTTTCATTATTAAATGAACTATGGATTATAAATCATGAAATTTAAATGACCTTTAAAAATGATGACGTACCTCACAACCCATACTGTCCGTGTATGCTGTTTGTAAATGCAACAAATCACAATCGCCGTGCTGGCTCTTGATAAGGCTTCCAAGTAGAAGGTAACATAAGATGCGGATCCATGGTACCGATCACTTATTTTTTCACCATGACGATAAAGAGGTAAGTAAATCCAATGTTGCCACTGGTGAAAATGGCTAAGAACTACCTTCATTTTCATTAAAAGCCGTCCACTTCTCCTTTCTGTAAGAAATGTATAACGAGCAGCCAATCTCTTCAACGACCCAAACCATCTTAATTTTTAACAGGTTATTAAGGAATTCTCATCATTTTATGTAAACAAAAAATATTTAAATACTAAAAATGCAATTTAAAAATAAAACAATCATTTACAAACTTACCAAATTACCATATTAAAAAAAGAAACAGAAAACAAAAAATAACTTAGTGTTATTTTTTCAACACTCCCGGGGAAGAAATCAAATTTTACATAAGAATTATGTAAATTTGATCAAATAAAGAAAAAAAAATATAATTAGTCTGAAATATCATCGTTTAGAATGTTTTTGAATTTTTGATTGAGTTCTGTATCATATGCTTGGTCATTTTGACTACGCTCTCAACCAATCCTCCAAGCTGGCTGCAACCCTTATAGTACTGCTGAAAATGGACTTTCTCAACGTTATTATCAGTTAAATACTGAACAGTCTCAGCATCCTTCAGGAAATCCTGAACAATATTGGCTCCTGCTACTATTTGCGTACCCAAATCACTTACTATAAACTGAGGGACTCCATATTCAAAAGAATGCAGTGACAAAGCACGCAAAAATTCTTCCACTGTCATATCCATACAGATCTTAAGATTAACTGCTCGTGTGAACATGCATGAAATAACAAGGATCCAAACCTTGACTTTATCTTTCCCTTGTCTCACATAAAATGGACCACAATAATCAAGGTATACATTACCAAAGGGTTTATCAGATGGACTCAATCTAAATTCCCTATAGGCTGATTGATTAAGTTTGACAGGTCTTTGGTTATATCTCCGGCATACAACACATTCCTTCAGAATCCTCTTAACTGTAGAGAAGAATTTTGGTATCCAGAATTTCCTACGTAATTCTGTCAAAAGGGCATAGCAACCAGCATGTTTCAAAAGCAAATGTTCATCCAATATAATAAGTTTTGTTAGAGTACTCTCTCTTGATAAAAGAATAGGATAAGTTTGGTTGGTTACACTGCGCCTCTCATTAAATTTACAATTCACTCTTATTAAATTATTAGTGTCTGGATACAAATTCAATTGTGATATCAAATTAGGCATAGCCATCTTGGTTTTAGAGTTGCTACTTAAATAGTCAATAACATCTGGAAAATTTATTTGTTGATCCCTAGAGATGATTTGAGTCAAAGCCATAGAGCGGAGGTCCTTCTTATCAAAGCTATGTGACTTGTTTATAAACCCTTTCCATCGATGCCAGCATTCCAGAACTTTCGCAAGTATAGATATCAACTTATCCATATTTGAGTATCTATCTAGAGGTATTAAGTGCTCTAATTTTACAGTTTGGCTTTCTTTTACACTGGTTGATGCACTATATGCCTCAATGGTTTCTAAATTCTCGACCATTGGTATCTTAAAACCTAAAATGTCACTTTTACTAGCTTGATCGAGATCACGTATATTGGGACCCTTATGGTAATTAGACTTCATTAAACTTTTGAATGACAGACATCGTGTAATTTTATCAGCTGGGTTGTCCATTCCACTCACGAATGAGAATCCAACACTTCTCCCCTCACATAGCTTTGTTATATGATTCAGTTTGTTCATTACGAACACTGACCTTTTCTGCATTTTATCAAACTTATGAGAAAAGGACTTAAGCCACGACAGGGCAACAAAACTATCTGAGAATAGCTCCAAGTCAACTATTTTGATGGGCACCAGGCACTGTGTGCCACTCAGTTCATTATAGGTATCCAACAAAACCTCTGTACCCAAACAAATAGCCTGTAATTCGAGTGAAGGAATGGACTTTTCATGCAATTTGGGTCCAATGAGTCTGTTTTTCGCTAATACAAAGCTTCTTTCACCACTTCTCATATTGCATAAATATACAACAACTCCATAAATTCTTTTGCTAGCATCAACATAAGCCTCAAGTTTATATTCATCTGTCCTTTCACCAACACATCTCTGAAGCTCAAAAACAGGACCAGAATTTACTTGATTTGCAATATTTCTCCATTCCTTTTGTTGAAAGTCTCTGAGTTGTGCATCCCATCCGAGCGTTCTCTCACATTGTAAGTCCTGCATAAAAAGTCTAGCTCTGTTAAGAAGAGGACCATTTATGTTGAAAACATCATAATTAGATGCAATGGATCGCAAAATTTCCCTCTTTGTAGTAGCCTTCTCATCAAGGCACAAGCTCCTGTTTGAAATTGTATCACTCCTACGATTCCAGATCATCCCAAGTAATTTCACCTCCATCTCAGATTTCTTGCATCCTACATCCGATTGCATATTTTCTCCATCAATTTTATCTTGTAGTGTATAATCATTAGAAAACATCTGCTGTAGTTCAATTTTGTAAGGACTAAAAACATCCTGTAAAATCTCATACATCCAATTCAAGGTTTCGGATGATTCACAAGTAAATCCACCATTGTCCATATAGAAGAGCTGATACATTATCCATTTTGCATTTCTTAGTCTAGGATTATCATTCTTGCTATCCAGTACTAAAATTTTGAAAAGAGCCAACATCAAAATTGTAGGACTGCATCGAAGTCCAAAAGGAAGACGAACATTTTTGTAGGCAATTATAGAGAAATCCCCTTTCTTAACATTCTTATACCACAAAAAGAGTAACTTCTGCTGATCAAGCTCACTGAGTGCTATTTGATTGAATGCTTTCTTAATATCGAAGATCAGTAATTTAGATCCGAATCTCAAATGAAGCATTGCAGACGTTATCTTCTGATTGAGTGATGGGCCAGCATACATAGCCTGATTATGATTGACCGTCATCACACTGGACCTGCTAGGTTCACAAACATTGGACAGGAAAACAACTCTGCATTTTGTTGTTTCCCGATCCAGTCTAAAGACTCCCATGTGTGCTAAGAAACTGCACTCAGGATGCTCATCCATGTACCTTTCTAGATTTGGTATTCTTTCAATTATTCCAAGTTTTTCTTATTCTTTAAAATTTTCATTCATAAGTTCCAAATTTGCCGTGTTCCTTTGTAATTTTCTCGTGTTGGATCTCAATACTGCCTTTGCAAGGTTGAAATTCCGTCCAAGCAAATGACAGCTCTTTTCATTCCATAGAAGAGGCATCTCTAGCCTTCCTTCCTCGTTTCTCCTTGCGTTATCAAGGGTAAATTTAATCAAATTTTCATTACAATCTGACATCAAGTTTCCATCTTCATGGTCTGGTTCACAAATAGATTTCTCATACACAGACCGCAGCATCTCATCAGTTGCATGTCTCAGCTCTGATTCTTCAATCATACCTTTTTCATTTAGAATAGCGAAGTTAGCTTGAACCTCCACCTCGCATTGCTAACTTAAGCCACTTGGCTCACCCATAGAACTACCAAATCCAATATACTGGCAGCATTCATCTATGCCATCAAATACAGGGGATTTGTTTCCATTTAACTCACATGTTTCCTCATAATCGACAACAGAGCAGGAATGCTCTGGACACCGAGAACAAGAAAAATCCTTTGAAAGATAAGGTAGATTCTGTTTTGGCAAATCTTGACATTACCCATTAACATCACTCCTGCCGCTGATCCCAAATAAACAGATGGGTGATCATTGCCAAATTTTACAGAAAAATCCAATAAATAATGGGCGTCATTTGTACCAAGTATCAAGTCAATGTCCTTTATTTTATCACTACCATCAGTCAAATATTTATCAGCTAATTTGAAGCCTTTTTTAGCAAAGGCCCTGGCCACTTCTGAAATTCCTGGCAATGACAAATTTATATCTATGCTTGGTACACACAATGCATGTATTACACAAGCCTTATCATCAAAGTTGCACTTTAATTCAACTATCTTGGACTTATACTTCTTACTTGAATTAAAACCATTGACTGTTAAAGAGACATTATCTTCTAACACTTTCAACCTATTATCACATACAAGTTTTTCAGTTACAAAACTGGTCTGACAGCCACAGTCCTTCAAACCTCTAACAAGGGATCCATTCAACATTTCACAGGTAAAAGTTGGCAAAACAGAGGCGCCATCAGAGGTATGCAAAGCTTTCGTTATAATCATCACATCACTTGAGGTTTCCCTGTGTTTTGATTTACCTGCTTTTACTTCCTTGCCACCTCTCCCATTCACTTGTGGTTTTTCATCATGAGATTTTCCACCTTGATCACACAAAAAATGAAAAGTGCCAACCCTTACAAAAATAGCATTTCTTAAAGAATTTAAACTTGCATTTGTCAGTTGTATGTCCAATGTTAGCACATTTCTTGCAACCATTAAGTTCTTCTAAGCGTCTCAGCTTATGCTCTGGTTCTTTATATTTTATACACTTATGTGTTGCATGGTTTTCCTGGCAAAGAGTGCACCCTTTCCTCGGATAAGCGGCGTCAGCATTACTAATTCTGTTAGTTTCATTATCCTCATATTTAACATTAACTGCAAGTGACGTAGAAGATTTTCCTCCGTGTCTCCCCCTTTCATTAAACTTTCTTGTGACGTCTATATAACGTTCAGATGCTTCAAAGAATTTTTCCTTTATCTCCTCAAGTGATGGACGTACATGATTAGTCACATTTACAAGCTGAGCTTTAAAGGACTCATTCATGCCTTGCCAGAAGAAATACTGCAAAATATCATCTACTTTGATTTCAAATGTAGAAAAAGTTTCAGTTACATTAGTAATTTTTCCAATATAAGAAAAGGGATCAGTACCGTACTCAAGCTTCATTTCACTCAATTGCTTAATTACATGAAATTTCTGCAGCGAACGAGAAGCCAGTGCTTCTTTAAGCAATTTCTTAGCATCAGTATAAGTCTGCTTTGAAATTTCAAGATTCTCGAGCAAAATTGAGGCTCTGCCTGATACCTGTTGCTTGAGAAGTAATAGTTTATCCCTCTCAGTGTAAGAATATGTGGCAATAGCCGATTCAAACTCAACAAGAAATTTTTCAACATTTTCACTTTCGGTGCTAGCGTAAACCGGAAATGGAACTACAGGACTCTTCAAGAGACTTCTTGCGGTCTCAGAATCCTTAGACTCAGGCTTAGAATCCATCAATTGCAAAACAGCAAAACAGGTATTTAATTTATCTGAGTAATCATCACAAGACTGCAATTCTAATAAGAACTCCTCCTCCTTTTTCCCTTCTCCATACAAAGACTTCTGGATTACAGTATTAAGACTGTTCAACTGATCACGGTACGAAACCAGTTTAATTTGAACAGCCTTGCACTCAGTTTTATTCATACTCGTGAATTTATCACGTTCATCAAACAACCGCGTTACTTGGCCACGAATATATTTACGAGTCTTTAATTCTACACTCATTTCAATAAAATTTAAAGGATAGACCATGGACCCACAAACAAACGAAACCCCAACCCGGAAGCTAACCAGACAGCAAAAACAGCACCTTACTTATGCCCCACGTTGGGCGCCATCTCGAAAAATTTACTACGTAATTGGAAAATTAATACAAAAAGTAATTTTCTTTTCTTATTTTAATGAAACCTTCATAAAAATTATGAAACTTGAATAAGATATAATAAAATGGTTTCATGTATAGCTGCTCAAATTAAACCCAATGCTGTTGTTGCTGCTGTCGAAGATGATCCAACTTCCAATTACCATTCTCAAGAACCCCTGGACAAATATAAAATACCAAATCTCAGTTACACTTCAAAATGGTAATTTAAACTATCAAAATCACTAATAAATTATTTAAACACAGGAATGCCATTCAAATATATGTATTGCATCAATAATGGATTTCACTTAACACTATCAAATAATAATTACCTAAAGGCAATGGTCCACTTAGCGTATTAAGTACATTACTTGTATACAACAAGCCAAATTTACAGTAAGGCCGAACGAATAACCACCTAAGTAGTAAAAAGAGCGAATGTAAATAAACGACTAATTAACAAAAGTGGCAAATGAGGAAATACTAAAATATGATACAACACTTAAATTATCTAACCAGCACAAAGTAACTGAAGATAAAATGAATCTCTTAACTATGACTGGGAAATTATAATATGGCAATCCCATAAAAATTGTAAATGATATAAATATTATCCAAGGGTATATTTATTTGTGGGGGCTAAAAAGCAAAGCAAGGGACTTTCATTATTGAATGAACTATGGATTATAAATCATAAAATTTAAATGACCTTTAAAAATGATGACGTACCTCACAACCCATACTGTCCGTGTATGCTGTTTATAAATGCAATAAGTCACAATTGCTATGCTGGCTCTTGATAAGGCTTCCAAGCAGAAGGTAACGTAAGATGCGGATCCATGGTACCGATCACTTATTTTTTCACCATGACGATAAAGAGCTAAGTAAATCCAATGTTGTCACTGGTGAAAATGGCTAAGAACTACCTTCATTTTCATTAAAAGCCGTCCACTTCTCCTTTCTGTAAGAAATGTATAACGAGCAGCAAATCTCTTGAACGACCCAAACCATCTCGAAAAATTTACTACGTAATTGGACAATTAATACAAAGAGTAATTTTCTTATTTTAATGAAACCTTCATAAAATTATGAACTTGAATAAGATATAATAAAATGGTTTCATGTATTGCTGCTCAAATTAAACCCAATGCTGTTGTTGCTGCTGTCGAAGATGATCGCCTTAAATGGATGTCAAAGCGATGGTCAAGCATCTCCAACTTCCAATTACCATTCTCAAGAACCCCTAGATAAATATATACCAAATACCAGTTACACTAAAAATGGTAATTTAAACTATCAAAAACACTAATAAACTTATTTAAAAACACAGGAATGCCATTCAAATATATGTATTGCATCAATAATGGATTTCACTTAACACTATCAAATAATAATTACCTAAAGGCAATGGTCCACTTAGCGTATTAAGTACATTACTTGTATACAACAAGCCAAATTTACAGTAAGGCCGAACGAATAACCACCTAAGTAGTAAAAAGAGCGAATGTAAATAAACGACTAATTAACAAAAGTGGCAAATGAGAAAATACTAAAATATGATACAACACTTAAATGATCTAACCAGCACAAAGTAACTGAAGATAAAATGAATCTCTTAACTATGACTGGGAAATTATAATATGGCAATCCCATAAAAATTGTAAATGATATAAATATTATCCAAGGGTATATTTATTTGTGGGGGCTAAAAAGCAAAGCAAGGGACTTTCATTATTGAATGAACTATGGATTATAAATCATAAAATTTAAATGACCTTTAAAAATGATGACGTACCTCACAACCCATACTGTCCGTGTATGCTGTTTATAAATGCAATAAGTCACAATTGCTATGCTGGCTCTTGATAAGGCTTCCAAGCAGAAGGTAACGTAAGATGCGGATCCATGGTACCGATCACTTATTTTTTCACCATGACGATAAAGAGCTAAGTAAATCCAATGTTGTCACCGGTGAAAATGGCTAAGAACTACCTTCATTTTCATTAAAAGCCGTCCACTTCTCCTTTCTGTAAGAAATGTATAACGAGCAGCAAATCTCTTCAACGACCCAAACCATCTTAATTTTTAACAGGTTATTAAGGAATTGTCATCATTTTATGTAAACAAAAAATATTTAAATACTAAAAATGCAAGTTAAAAATAAAACAATCATTTACAAACTTACCAAATTACCATATTAAAAAAAAGAAACAGAAAACAAAAAATAACTTAGTGTTATTTTTTCAACACTATGTTACCTGGGGCCTATGTTCCCCCCGGTCCTATGTTCCCTGGGGCCTATGTTCCCCCCGGTCATATGTTCCCTGGGTCCCATGTTACCTGGGGCCTATGTTCCCCCCGGTCCTATGTTCCCTGGGTCCTATGTTACCTGGGACCTCTGTTACCTGGGGCCTATGTTCCCCCCAGTCTTATGTTCCCTGGGTTCCTATTTTGTGACCTGGGGCCGATGTTTCCCCTCGGGTCCTATGTTACCTGGGTCCTTTGGTTACCTGGGGCCTATGTTCATTCCCCCCGGTCCTTGTTCCTCCTGGTTCCTATGTTAACCCTGGGTCCTATGTTCCCTGGGTTGGGGGTCCCTATGTTACATGGGGCCTATGTTTCCCCCGGTTCCTATGTTACCCTGGTCCTTTGTTACCTGGGGCCTTATGTTCCATTCCGGGGTCCTATGTTCCCTGGGTCCTATGGTTTTACCCCCCTGGGTGCCTATGTTCCCTGGGTCCTATGTTTAACCTGGGGCCTATGTTTCCCTGGTCCCCATGGTACCTGGGGCCTATGTTCCCCCCGGTCCTAATGTTCCCTGGGTCCTATTTTGTTACCGTGGGGCCTATTTTCCCCGGTCCCTATGTTCCCCCTGGGGGTCCTATGTTTTCCTGGGGCCTAGTTTCCCGCCCGGTCCTATGTTCCCTTGGTCCTTTGTTACCTGGGGCCTATGTTCATTCCGGTCCTATGTTCCCTGGGTCCTATGTTACCTGGGGCCTATGTTCCCCCGGTCCTATCTTCCCTGGGTCCTATGTTACCTGGGGCCTATGTTCCCCCCGGTCCTATGTTCCCTGGGACCTCTGTTCCCCCCGGTCCTATGTTCCCTGGGTCCTATGTTACCTGGGACCTCTGTTACCTGGGGCCTATGTTCCCCCCGGTCCTATGTTCCCTGGGTCCTATGTTACCTGGGGCCTATGTTCCCCCCAGTCCTATGTTCCCTTGGTCCTTTGTTACCTGGGACCTATGTTCCACGAGTCCTATGTTACCTGGGGACTATATTCCCCAAGTCCTATGTTACCTGGGGCCTATGTTCCCCAGGTCATATGTTACCTGGGGCCTATGTTACCTGGGACCTATGTTCCCTGTGTCCTGTGTTACCTGGGGCCTATGTTCCCTGTGTCCTATGTTACCTGGGGCCTATGTTCCTCACGGTCCTATGTTCCCCGGGTCCTATGTTACCTGGGACCTATGTTCCACGAGTCCTATGTTACCTGGGGCCTATGTTCTCCAAGTGCTATGTTACCTGGGGACTATATTCCCCAGGTCCTATGTTACCTGGGGCCCATGTTTCCCCGGTCCTATGCTACCTGAATCCTATGTTCTCTGGGTCCTATATTACCAGGGACCTATGTTACCTGGGGTCTTTGTTCCCTGGGGCCTATGTTCCCCAGGTCCTATGTTACCTGAGACCTATATTACCTGGGGCCTATGATCCCTGGGTCCTATGTTACATGGGGCCTATGTTCCCCGGGTTCTATGTTCCCTGAGGCCTATATGGCCAGTTTTATGCTTTATGTGCAAGATGCTGTCACCTGCCATTGTACATACATGTGCAATATTTTTGCATGTAATGTGTCAATTTACTCCAAACAGTCATTCAAGATTTATTGGAGAAGATTAGGTTAATAAATCAAGTAAAATGCCAGTTTAATAATGACCTATTCTAAAAGATTTTCCTTCTGGTGGTGAAATAGAATCATGTAAGCCTGCAAAGTGCTGCCACCTACCGTTGCTCGGGGGAAACGAAACCAACCGGCTTCTTGGGTCACCTTGGACGGTTTGACAACCCTCACCAGCCATCGCCCGAGTTTTCCATTAACAAATCGTTCGGGGTTTCTCTCATTCCTACGTTTATCGCCTCAATTACCTTCACGTAAATTATATATCTATGTAGTAATATGTGATAAAATAATAGAATACGTAAGTACAATGTATTTGCTTCAAAATTGCTTACCCTCTGTGCATTTTCTCTTTACTTGAAGGTGCTACTATAGTTGAAGTAAACGGTGAAATATAAATCGAAATATTTTGAAAGAAAGGGAGCGAGTTTCAATGGTAGTTAAGTAGTGCTAAGTAGAACTACATTAAAAATTGTAGTAAATTGAAAAAAAAAAACTTTTGTGATTCTGTACTTCGTTGCATTATTCTTTTAATGCCATAAAGGATGTCTCATGTGAAGAAAAAAAATTCATTAGTTCATGGCTAATAAGAAACAGAAATATTTACCAATCCTCCCGAGTAATTGTAATTAAAACATATTAAATAAAGAAAAACAGAAGCAAATATATTAATCGTTTATATGCAGTAATGGAAGCTACTCATAAATTTAACGCCCAAGAATCCTATTACACCTACAAATAACTGAATAAATAAATAGATTGAAGCCATATACGTATATGTGTGGATCACCATACATATAACAAGTCACTTTATATAATCAAATTATTGTACAAATTCCGTGGAAACATCATCTAATATTGATTCGGTTAACTTTCTTATCTTGGATCACGACAAATCATATCTATTGTTTTATTTACATTCAAAGATAATTTGTTTAATTTAAACCAGTCATTAATATTAGCGCTCCGGGGAACATTGGGCCCAGGAAACAGGACCAAGGGAAAGTAGGTCTGCTCCCTTCCGAACACTACGAAACGGGTATTGATTTAATCTTCACATTTTCTTAACACGTTTTCCAAAATTTCCAGATGTGACAATGAAAGCTGACTCATAAATCTGTGATGTTTCATACTATTTGTGCTTCAAAGATTAGGCCTACTACAGTAGATTCACATCAACCGTGCATTTAACATCTAGGCCAGTCCCTTACGACACTCCTGATTGGCTGTTGATAAGCCAATCACAGGGCTGGAAACTCTCAGTCTATCTCAAGAGTTCACATGGGTAGGATGTATGTTCCACCTCTCCTGAAAAACGTATCCCTCAGGAGAGATGGAACTTAGATCATACCCATGTGAACTCTCTCGAGAGACTGGGAGTTTCCACTTTCCAGCCCTGTGATTGGCTTATCAACAGCCAATCAGAAGCGTCGGAAGGGACTGGCCTAGACATCAAATGCACGGTTGATGTGAATCTACTATAGCAGGAACTGAATGTTCCTTCACTTCTGAAAAGTTTCAATATCTCACATAATCAAGGACATAAAATAACGGAAAAAACATAAGAAAAACGTTTTACATTTCTAAGGGTAAAGCTAACTATCAACGACCCTAATGTAACCTGTCCAAACTTCCGCATTCTTGATAGAAGGAAAGGCTGAAGTTATCGCCAGCGATGATTAGTCATATGGAAACACTTCCAATATTTCCTAACTACTTAATCGCCTTGTTCTATAGTTGCTACCGCTACCACCATCTCTATCACCACTATCCAAGTACGTGTGATACTCGGACTAACCTATTTCCTTAAGCATCTTATGTATTGCATTGACTTCAAGGAATGTAGGCATCTTCAGCCATTCAGCGTGAAAAAAAAAAAAAAAAAAAAAAAAAACAAAAAAAAAAAAAAAAAAAAAGTGGAAAGAGGGCATTAATCCGGTATGTATCCACCTTTGCCCCCCACCCCCCAAAAAAAATCCAGTGTCAACTCAGAGGCGCCGTGTTTAGTACTAGCCCCTCCGCAATTGTTAGGAGAGGGTGGGAAGTAAGGTGGAAGAAAGAGAATATGAAAGGAGGTACAGTAAAAGGAACGAAAGGGGTTGCAGCAACGGGCCGAAGGCACGCTGCAAAGAACCTTATAGTAATACATACAGTGCACCTCATGGGAAGTAAGGCAAAACTTTTAAAGTGGGTGCACTTACAGCACGAACCTCCTACTCGGACGAAATAGGGTGCTTTAAATGCAGCGATAGACAATCTTATGTTTATCATTAATATTATTATTTATTATGATATGCATACATTCACACGGGTGCTGTGGGGAGGGGACCGGTATCAAGTAATCGAGAAATCGGAAAAGGCAGTCAGCTGTAATGTAAAGGAGAGAGAGAGAGAGAGAGAGAGAGAGAGAGAGAGAGAGAGAGAGATGTCTTATAGTATACAAAGAAGTCGAATAAATTAGTTTTATAAAATAAGTCGTAGTTGTTTGTGTGACAATGAGAGAGAGAGAGAGAGAGAGTCTTACGGTATGCAAAGAGTCGAATGAATTTATTTATAAAATAAGATAAGTTGTAGTTATTTGTGTGACAATGATATATATATATATATATATATATATATATATATATATATATATATAGAGAGAGAGAGAGAGAGAGAGAGAGAGAGAGAGAGAGAGAGAGCGTGTGCGTGTTTGTGACATTGCATGAGAAAGACCGGGATGAGGAAGGTGGTGGAGTCAGGCAGGGCTCGTGGTCGTGGTTGCGGAGGAACAGTTTATCGGCCGCTTTTAGTGGCTACCCTCTGTTGCTTTGTAACTGTCCACGAACAACAGAAGTTGATAATATTGAAATTAGTGAGCAAATTGGAAAGACCAGGGCTTATGCCCAAGCGAAAACTGACGCATTTTAGCGATACAGCCAATATGTGTCACAGACATGCCATGACATCTATTGGCGGGAAATTCAGTTAGCTTGCAGCAGCCGACCCATGAAGACGTGGCTTTCGTCATCTCCTACACTTTAGTATTCTTTTGACAAACGGCAAGAAAGCCTCCCACTTAAATTTCACACCAATCTGACCTAGAAAACAGGTAATAATCCGTGTTTATTTTGGGTTTAATTCAGTTTTAGTGTACGTTAAATATTCACCTTCTGCATGAAAAGGCGACCATGTTGCTAGGCCTATGCTGAGTAAGAATTGCAACCAGATCGACAGAACCTACGGGGTTGTGTCGTTAGCAGCGGCCAATTTCCATTTATTTCAACAATTAGTCTTGTAATGATGTCAGTGGACCATAAAAGTTTAATATTAAACAGAAATGTTCGAGAATAGAGTATGAAATTAACCAGGGCGTCTTTTAAAAGCTGTGGTATAGTACTATAACTTGTTTCATTCCTTCTGTCCACTCACCAACGTAGACTTGCTGGTATAAAAATGCAAACTATGTCTTCATTACTACACCTGAATGTGTATATATATATATGCAAAAAATCTCCAAATATCCCCAACTAAATCGTAAACAGCGATTCGTGTCGATAATAGGTATAACACCAACGCAAACGAACGATGGACTTCAAATAATAATATTATTATTTCGTTTCAGGTAAATGAAAAGACATCTGGTTATGCGAGTAACAAATGAAAGGTATTTGAATGATTTCTTGCATGTATATTACATGAGTAGGTTGGTATTTGAAACTATACATTGTTGTATGGGGGACAGCCATTGCCATATTGGCAGAAATGCGAGAAATTTAAGTTAAATACTCGGCTTGATAGCGATGTATATTCAAAACATATTTTTTTCCGGTGACTGGGACTATTTAGCTGAATAACTTGTTGAACTAAAGTTTTTAATTCAGCAAAATGCGTTCGAAATGCACAGAAAAAGAAAGCAGTTCGAAAGAAAATGAAATCAGTGCCCCATTGCTTTCCCGTCTTCCTTAGTGTTGATGGCATAGAAGGCTACCCTTGTTATAATTTGTTTTGTTTGGCTATGGAACGATACTTAACAGAATTAATAAGTGAAGGTTGTAATAGAAAAATAATTTTTGACTAAAATGGAATAAAAGAAAGCCAATAAAGTCAAATATTTGGTGAATTAGTAGAATAGGCCTAGCCGCATTGGCTTCATGTCATAGTGGCAGGCTATTAAAAGTTATTTTGAGCGTTGATATACTTTGGTATGAATATAAGTTCTTATATGCATGCAATGCAACTGTACACTGATAAAGTTTGAATGATTAGAAAATCGTGATTTGAGCAGTTGGTGAACATAGGCGTAGTAAGTGTAGCCTGGCCTATACCAAGATTATCATAATCACGGTAGGCTCATCGTCCAGATGTGTTTGATCATCTGACTAGACTGATACAAGCTCGCCTTTCGTGTGCTTGTATCAGTATATCATCGATACAAATCGGTTTAGTAAGGAGCGGGTGCTCATTGTAAATGTCAACTTTCAAATGTGTTATTGAAGAAAGTTTTTCTTTTTTTCTTTTATGGAAACGTTGATGGTCCAGCCAGTCACTTTAGCTGTGTCCTCCCGCGAGCCTTCCCCCTCTCACTGCCCTCTTCCTTCCCCCTCCCCTCTACCCCACCTTGCCTTCCCTCCCTCCCCCCTCCACCCCTTTCCCCCTCGCCTACCCTCTTCCTTCCCCAACTGTTTCCCTCAAGCCTACCTTCCCCATCCCTCTTCCATAGCCACATCTTCACACATGGGTGGAAAGATGAAATTGGAACCGACTCTAGTGCTTTTCTAGACTATCGTGGTCTATAACGTTCGTCTGGGGTAAATGTAAATGAGATGACCCGCGAAGATATCGATTATTATATTATTATTATTATTAATGTATATATATATATATATATATATATATATATATATATATATATATATATATATATATATGTGTGTGTGTGTGTGTGTGTGTGTGTGTATGTGTATGTATGTGTGTGTGTGTATTTGGTTTAAACAACATAGTGAAAAGTGTATACGATTCAGTGCAGGTGGAGTAATATGAGAAATCTACCAAGATCACTAGAAATTTACCGTCTTTGTTAATGGTTTTGAGTTCATCCCGAAAGGGCTGTTACTCAAAGGCGGTCTTGCGGAGTTTCCCGCCGTTGTTCAATACAATCCCCTTCGGAATGAACGCAAAAACAAACGAACTATGGTAATTTTCTCATTATCTCGGTAATATCCCAACGGTATTGCGTCGTATACACCCTTGTCTATGCTGTTTGGCTCAAAAAACAAAATGATAAGCAATCCTGTTGCAAACGCCACTCCATATTTCTTTATGAAATTAAGTTAGCTTAGGCTTACGAAGTAAAACTACATGTTACCGCCAATTAATGGTGTATTAGTGTGCCCTGTGAGTTTTATTTTTATTTTTTTTTTCCAGATGTTCATTATCATCATACTTGGTAAGATGCTACATTGACATGGTATCCTTACGGTGTAAGTTACAAAATCGTCATGCCCAGGACAAGATAGCCTTTAAGAATGATAACAACAAAGGAAAATCCCAGTTAAGTATTTAGATCATTTTAGCACCGTAAGTAGCTTATTACTTTTCAGGACTGCTTTAACAGAACATAGTAATTGATATGCAGAGAACTTTATATATATCAGCAAACGTTAGGTTATTAATGCCTACTGATTCGACACACATTTAAATTATTTGTCCTTCTTTTAAGAACACTTGTATTCCAGAAAAGTCACAATGAATTCCTTATGGTTGTCCTTATTTAAAAATTCTCTGGAAGTATCATTTCAAAGTATTATAATAGAGAGGAATGATTTATAGCATCTTCTGCCGTCGGTTTGTTTAATTCAAGTGCAACAGATCTCTGAACAATAATGTTTCGAAATATTTTGTAGAGTAATAACTAATTTACCTGTAATAAGA
>NC_087207.1:17268616-17271024 GCF_015104395.2 Macrobrachium nipponense | reverse complement strand
GTCACCAGAAACGGCTAAATGGAGCGAGTGAGGGGAACAGAATTTGAAGATTGTAGGAAAAATACTCCATTGCAATTGTGGTTATTGTAATGGGCAAATATCTTCATTTATTTTATAGTGGAAAATGTAATACAAAGGAATGAGCAGAAAAGCAATTTTTTTTAATCAAGATTAGTTGTCTTCATTTACAGTACCCTTTCATAATATTATTCTAAATTTTGAATTCGTATGTAAATAATTAATTATTGATAGATATGCAGTAATAAAAGAAAATAAGCCAAGAAAAAGTTTAGCTGTCTTAAAGGAGAAAAGACACAAATCAATTGCTCCTAACATGATTCACCTTTCCTTATACATCCAAAGGGTATTATAATTGAATAAGCGCTCCGTCATCGGCAGGGATTCGAACTGTAGATTGGTATAGAAACAACGATTGACAGTACTCTGACCACTGAGCCATCAAGAAGCTTATAATGTGATATCGCCTCTGGGTACACATGTCTGTTAAATGCTTGTGTGTGTTTGTGCGTGGGTGTGTGCTCATACTGGAAACAATAGTCTAACGTTTGAGGAATTAGACGATAAAATTTTTTTTTTTTTTGAAAGTTGCAATTTCATTTATATGTCGGTACAACAACGAAGGACTCAAATCTCTGGCCAGATCCCGTTGATAGTCCTTGAAGTCGTTCTGATCGACTGCGTAACCTTGCTTCCTTTTAGAGCTTCTTCCGAATGTCGTGAAAGAGCTCCTTGGGATTGAGCTCCACCTCGGTCGCTCCACTGATGAAATGTAAGGATTCAACGATTTAACCTGCATGTCGGAATTCAGTCAGACCAAAACTTTTTTTTTTTGTAAATATTTGAAACTGAGTATTAATAGAACTGACGAGAAATGATCGTTTGAAGGAAGAACAATTTATTTCTGTATTATAAATGAGTTATATTTTTGGGAGTAAAGAAATAGCCGCCTTTATAAATAATGGCAGCAGCGGAAGTCTAATATTAAGAAATGCAGTAAGCGTCTTGTGCTCATAGAAGCAGCCCGCGTAGCGAGGTAGGCCCGTCAGTGCGCCTCATATGATGCACCGTAGGCATTACTAAGGTTCTTTGCAGCTTCCCTTCGCCCCTAGTTGCAATCTCTTCCATTCCTTTTTCTGTACCTCCGTTCATATTCTCTACCACCTGACATACCACCCCCTCTAACAATTGCTTGACAGTGCAACTGCGAGATGTTCCTCTTGTTACACCTTCCAAATGTTCTTACAGTTAATTTTCCTTTCAGCGCTGAATGACCTTATATGTTCCGGCGCTTGGCCATTGGCTTAAATTCTATAATCCGATTATAAAAGCAGTAAACCGCTATATAACTGATACTTTGTATTTTCTGACGTGGGGTCCTGCTCTCAAGCTGAAGAGGTGATTTCGCTTAGATCAGTGTCTCTTAGATTTGCTTGTGCAGCGGAACCCTTTTATTAAAATTGCTCATGTAGGGGACCCCTTATTATGATGATATCCCTCCTGGACTAAAAAGCGTTTTCAGTGCATAATAGTATTCAAATTGCTACCGAATTATTTATTAATGGCTTATCTTCAACATAAATGTTTACATTTTACTTAAAATAACTTTCACAAGCAATTTTACAATTTTGCACAGAAATTGAGCCATGTTTTGGTCTACAATTTATCTGATACCGACGGCCAAATTATCCTGCGGACGCATTGGAACATTCCGCGGAACACACTTTAAGAAACGCTGACTTAGATGCATGAACATAGTTGTTACTTTTATTTTCTTAATAACTATTGTAAATATATTACTAAGTACATAAAGGGAATTTCATTAAAAACAAAGAATATCTCTCTCTCTCTCTCTCTCTCTCTCTCTCTCTCTCTCTCTCTCTCTCGACAGAGAGAGAGAGAGAGAGAGAGAGAGAGAGAGAGAGAGAGGAAGTGTCAGGATATTCTTATTAAATTCCACTCTAACGCATTGCATTCCTTGTTCCCCAGGAGTCACTCGTTTCCGAGTGTGGGTCCGCCGGAGCTGACCATCTTACCCAGAGTTCCGCTGTTTGGTGCTGATCTCTCTCCCTCGTGAGTCTGCAACGAAATGCAATAGCATCTCCTCCACTGAAATGTTGAGCGTCCATTCAGACTTACTTGCAGAGGTAGGCTGCCCTGACAGGTAACTGCTTTTCGTATTTTTGCGAGTACATTGATCGAATTGAATCATCGCCACTGACATTTATGGAAAAATGGGATTCCTAACATTCTGTCTGTGGATAGGAATCTCAATTAATTCAAGGGATATCTAATGCTATTTGAAAATACTTAGATTTGAACAGAGGTATGCGGGACATTATATTAATATGAAACCGGTTTGTTGTTTACTGGAAGCGAGACCATTTCAA